>NW_016157157.1:107780-239084 GCF_001687245.7 Rhagoletis zephyria | reverse complement strand
GATTTTAACTGTCATTCCAGCACGTTTGACGTATCGGACTCGATTTTTACTATAAAGAAAACTATTATTTCCACTCTCAATAATTGAAATACTATCTTTATCATATCCAATCAGCTGATGAATTTGATTCTGTAGCTGAATAGTTTTAGATCTCGACACTTAACAAACTCCTGTTTCCACTACTCGGCACGAAAAAACTAAAAAAAAAAAAAAAAGGTTCCGTACGTCATGCGGACTGCGCCCCTCGTGTCGGTTGGGCGGGAATGGAGGGTAAAAAGCCGTTGGGATTAATTAATAAAAAAAAGCTTGGTTTCCAGAGAGCTGCAAACTGATTGAAGAACAATCATAAGAAATACCTTTCATTGTTGCTTGAAAAAGTACTTTGTCGTGGAAGTAAATTTTGTTGGACGTGTTTATAGGATTTTTGTTTGTTTCTTGTTTGAGACCTTGATACTGTGCTTTAGTATTCTTATTCTTCCCCTTCACTGCACCTCTCTGATTCTTGCCTTTTTTCGACTTGACCAACAAATTCCATTTTGATTTCCGTTTCCACTGGGACCATGTTCATTCTAAATTGAATAAGGTACATCAAATTATTGTGTACAATGTATGTAAATATGATTATTGAGACTTACACTGAGAATTTCCTTTTCAGCAGTTCCCCTTGCAAAGGCGATTGACTTACAGCTTCTTCTTCCGTTTCCAGATACGATTCTTCTGCAGCAACAAATATCCTTTGCAAATGTGTGATCCTTATATAAAATACTGGCGTGCTAATGTACAGTCCCTGGAAATAACAGTAGTTATCTATAAAAAAAAATAAGTTACAATAAGCAAGATTAATAATCACTTCAATAGTCGCTCTTAGGTAGTTGGCGTTTAAAAACTGGAATCCAAAGGTGACCGGTTCTCTTGGTGGTGGCTTCCTTTTACTTAAGATGTCATTTGCTTTTGAAATAAAGTTGCCATTAATGCCGCCAGCATACCAGAAATTAACGCGTTTCAAATTTTGACAATTTCTAAAAAATTCCAATAACTGATACGCAAGAATTCGTTTACCGTTATCAATATGTAACTCTTCCAAATTGACCAAATCTGCGAATACATCCAATGAAACTTCATCAATGAATGCAGCTCTCGAAAATTTCAATATCCGCAAGCTCTTAAGTTGAGATATCCCAGTTAAGTGAAACTCTGTTAGGCAACCATCACAGAAAATAAGCTCCTCCAATTGGTCTTTCTTGCGTAGTTCATCAAAGAATATTTTATCGTGGTTGGGCGCACATGTCTCAAACGAGTCTGGATTTGTCCAGCAAAATTCACAGCCATGCGTTACAAAGTCCCAAATTTCAAGTTTCTTCAGCCGGGGTAAAGTGCCAATCAGTTGCCATGATTTGCAGTGATTATACTCGACCACCAGTTCCTCGAGGTACTTCAGATTATCGACCATTTCAAAGGCATATCTTTCGGCAAATACTCCTGGGTCATTAGGAATTACTAGCACTCGCAGCGGATTGTAATAGGTTGCCTGAAGTACATTCTCCGCATCTATGGATTTGTTGGTATGTATATGTAGTTCCGTGAGTCCACAAAGGTCTATTAAACTTCTGCCTAAGGGAGTAATTTTATATTCGGATATTTATGTACATATGTATGTATGTAGAACCGATTTTTTTTTTTTATTAGATTTAAGTAACTCGATTAATAATAACCAAAATCTTGGCTACCCGGCTAATGAATTCACCGGACAACTGATTAATCAACTTACTCGAGTAATCGAATAATCGCACAACCCTAGTTGGCACAATTTCGATGTAATTTCGATACCTAGTAGAAATTCGCCATACATTGCATATCTACTTATTTTCTGTCAAAAATAAATAGTTTCACAAAGTATTTTTAACGCTGAAATTTATTTTTATTTTTTTTTCTTATTAAAATATTTTCAATGAATTACCTCGCAGATCATAAGTTCCAATGCATATTAGGACCTTCAGATTTGGCAACGGCAAAAGCTCAGCCATATATTCGTCCGTAAATGAAAAAAGTTTAGCTTCTTCAATCTCCGGGTGAGCAAGACGTAATTTATTTAGGAATTTTTTCGAACACTTCAATTTTGATAGATTGATTCGTTTAACTATTTTCATTGGAAAGTCATTGGTGCCAATTTGATGACCGAAATTTTGTGCCAAATAATCATTCACTTCGGTCCAATTATGAAAATAACCGTAATAGATATATTGAAATCTCTTACACACATTCACCCAACAATAGCGCAGGAAATCGTCATCCAATCTTTTGCAAATGTTTGTTAAACATTCATCTGGTAGGTCAAGTATAGTTACCATTTTTATAATACAATAAATTTGTTGCTTAAAAAAATATATGGAATTTCTATCGCATTTGTGAGCTTTAGTTACGCTTAACGCGAAATTTATTTTTTCCTGTGAATAAAGTGATGTTCTCTCTCGCTGGCACTACAATTTCTTGCTCAATTAGGAATTCCCCAAGAGTTTATTTCTTACTTAACTAATAAACACAAACTACACAAACTCATAGAAATTATTATTTTTTTTTTGTTTTTTGTTTTTACTAGAAATATTAAAAATGTACATTGTTCAGCTAAATCTTTTCACGACTCAGCCTAGCACTGCCACTTGATTTCTAGTACTGAAGCGAATCAAGCGCAGTGGTTGAGTTTTGTTTACATGTATGTACATATATGCATACAAATCGTCATTTCAAGTACAAAACCGCGTATCAAGAATTTGCATAGTATGTGAGGTTGCCTATATTTTAGAGGACAGGAAAAACTTGTCTTATTTCAAAACGGTTCTCCCTTTTATCCCAATTAGCCCTTCTTCTTATATCAAAGTATCAAAAATTTAGTATGAATGGATAAGGGCTTGATGCCACGAGCTTCCGGTGAGCAAACACTTTTTTCTTTTTTCATGAATATCATTTACGAGGTTTTGCAGAATGACGATATGCGGGGTTTTACTTAAATCGCATATGCAACTCACTTAGGAAAGCTTTACGCTACTCACCGATGGCATGTTGCTGAACTGATCAGCTGTTCTATTGCATTAAAAATTTAGTAGTTATGAGTACGTGATTTTGTTCGTGTTCTCCATTGAAAGTAAACAAACATACAACAGATGATAACACTAATAGTTTATGTATGTATATATTTAGAATGTACATACCCATTACTTTGGGTGCCTAAGCCAGCAGTTGATGCCGATCATTGTGCGCTGTTTAGAGTACTTTCTTCTCTCACTCTCGCTATCGCAAACTTAACTCTCAATTCAGGGAAATCTGTGAATCACTGTTAGATATTACAACTGCAAATTACTCACTATCGATTTTTATAATTCAAACGCTAAGGGGGAAGAGAATAAAAATTGGCTAACAAATAGGCACCACAAAACACCGTTAGATTGCAGTATAATGAAATAGCAGTGACACGGTATAACAGTATATCAATATGTATGTATATACATACATGCATAAATCTGCTAGACGCTATTTAATAAATGAATATTTTTAATGAAGCGAGAAAATATTTTTTTAACAAAAATTTATTAGGAAAGAAACCCAACTACTTTAATATCATCAAATTAATTTTAAAATATTGAAAATATCGGCTCAGAAAACTTACGAAAGCTTTTAGACTTCTCAATCGAAATAAGACCATAATTGCGGGAAAAAAACATCTTTTATTTTCGAGAATTTTATTTTTGGAATGGAATCAAACACTGAAAATCGAATTCAAAAGAAATAAGTTATCAAAGGGTAAGTTATCTTTAACCCAAAATCTACATGGCAGCCACTTTTAATTGGTTTTTAATTTTTTTTCTTCTATTTTTCATTACATATGCCAGCCGCTGTTTAAAGCGCTCAAACACACAGCTACTACAGTCAATATAGCTCAAAAATTCAACAAAACAAAAACCAAAACTTGCACAGCCGCAACTAGACGATGCCTGGTGGTAGACAATGCCTGCATGCCCACAACTTCCTATGGATCCCACATTAACACTAGCAACTTTACTAGCGCCATCCAGGGAATTCCAAAGTATGTATGTATATATGTATATATGGTGATGAGCTTTTGTATGTAACAGAGTAACATAAATCTATCCATTGTTTGTAGATGTGTAGGATTGTGAGATTTTATCACCACTCATGCACGGTGAAAAATTAAAAATGCTACTAAAATGTCCTCATCGGAGAGCACTCCAACTTAATTTAAAATGTGAGTGTCGAACAATGGGGCAGCACTTAACAAACATTGAAAGTTGCAAGCCTACATTAGTACATACATTTATATGTACACCCATAGACAAACTTTTGAACATACATATATGCATATGTATGTGTGTGGGCATAAAACTACATTTATGCACTCCAAGCAACTGAGTAAACACCCATTTTGCAATACGTGTATATTAGACACAAAAGAAAGAACTTCACTTGTGCCAACACTAATACATCAGCATGGATATGAAGTACAAATAGACGTAGGCATAAATACTAGGGTGGTCCAAAAATGCATGTGAAAATGTAAAGTCGGAATTTTCATGTTGGGTATTGTTATTGTCTCCTGAAGAGAACCAGAGTTTTCCGATCGAAAAATTTTGATTTTCAAAACTTCTATACTTTTTCCCCATATACATATGTACATAAAATACATGGAAAACTTTGAGCGCTTTGAGCGGCCTCTAAATGTTTTTTTTGGATTTCAAAATAAAAAAAAACAGGGGTAAAGTTTTTTTCAATATAGAACAATCCTGGGGGTGAGAGCATTAAAAAGCCGACTTTACTTATTTTGGACCACCCTAATAGACACACATATGCAGTATATACACTAGGGGACAGGTAATTAGAAATAATTTGACTTTACAAGTTTTGCCAATTTATTTTGTCTTTATTAGTTTTAAATCATTTTTGTATGAAACTTTATTTCAGCTTCAACGAAAACTATATATTTTTATCAATTGCAGTATAATTTTGTGTAAGTTTTAAGTAGCTCAAAAATCTCCCTAATTTATAAATTATTTTGCTGAAATTTCTCCAATACAAAAACATTTTCGAACATAATTTGTATGGAAGAAAATGCGAAACATCGTCCGCAAAAAAAAAATATCTAAAAAATCAACGAGATTATTTAGTAACTTTAAACTTGGACAAAATTATACTGAAATTGAATAGCATACCCGATTTTTTTTTAAATTCCGATTAAAAAGTTTGAAGTTTTATGACGATTTTTTTTTAAATTTGACAAATTTTTATAAAACTTGTGAAAGGCTTGAAACTTTAAATTATATGAACTATGATTCAGTAAAAAATAAATTAAAACTAATTAAGCAAAATCGAACTGTCAAAACTTGTAAAACCACTTGTGTCTAATTTACTACCCGCTAGTGTACGTGTTTGCATATGAATGCATATGTATTTTTGCTCCTTAAACAATAGTTGTCGTTGGGGTTTTTCACATTAAGCACTCTGTCTGCTCTATGAAATGTGTTTGTTAAAACTGTGAAAGCGACCAAGGAAGATGGCTGGAAATTGGTGTTGAAAATTTAATTAGTTTAGCTGCTGGTAGGGATAATAAAAACCACTCACTTCACTTAGAGCTTTGTCATGCATGTGAAATTTTTTAGTGCATATTGAAAGAGCTACAAAGGATGAGCGCACGTATTCAAATATATATTTTGGCATTTATTTTTTTTTTACTTCCATGCCCGGCTTAGATGTGACATCCACTTGTTCTTAAAATAAATGAGTTGTTCATCTATGTAATTTACATTTCTCATTTACTTCTCTTTTGAAAAGTTCAAACGGATTAAGGAAAGTGGGTGAAAAAGCGCAATCGAATTACTTCTCCTTAAATCGAATTTTTCGAAATTAAAAACTAAAAAACTTGTATTTTTTTAATTTAATTCAGTTTTAAGCAGAAGGTGAAATTCATTAGATTCATTTATAATTTTGAAGCAACTTATCGAATATGCCTTTGTTAGATGTTGGTCGGGCAAGGAATCCGAATTGAGTTTTGCCGTATGGCAGTACGTAGGGACCTCTAATCACACGGGTCTGGTGGCCGCTATATGAGTATGCATATGTACATACATGCATACCTATATATGTATTTTATCGTCGGTTAATCATTCACCAATAATATTTTAAGCATTAAAATACATTCACATACATATACATATGTGTGTAGTTAACAAAGTTTAGTAATTTTGCGAACTGTCATTTCATTAAGCTTATTTAAGGAACTCTCCATTGCACGACGAGAGACATATATTCTACATACATACGTATTCATGCATACATACATGTATGTATGGACGACTACAATATTTGACGACAACACAAGCGATTTTTTTTCCAAATATGTCAAAACCAGCCTTTGCTTCCCCTTCGAAATAAAACTAATCGCGCAGTTGAAAGGCATCAACTGTCAGCTCCTAAACTGGTAACCAGCTAAGCATCAACAAACGCACCACATTCCATTCCTGTTGGATGTGCTCCCTACGCCATTCCAGCCCACATGAACACCAACAAATACGCATGCCTGCACATTTGTAAATATGTGTGTGTGTATGTATCCGCAATATTCCTTTGAACTCCAACTGAAACCATCATAAAGCGAAAATATGCGATTTTTAAGCTTTTCCCATTGGAGAAATACACGCGGAAAAAATGTGAACTGTAGACTTGCATGTGGAGGCAGCGATAAAAAATTATGGTTCGTAAATAATCTGGCGGGAATGCTGCTTTTAATATTGCTTCGCTTGTAACGAAGGGAGAACCAATATGCTCACATCATTTTTAGCTAAACGCAAACAAATCCGATTGAAAAAATCCATTTAAACGAGCATGTGAACATACATACATTGCAAACTAATATTTTTTATATACTTTAACGTTCTCAGCACCAAAAGTCATTTGTTGACACGGTGTCAGTTTGGGGAAATGCACAAAGTGGAAAGTACATAAATTGGTGGGTGGTATGCTGCAACAAATTAAATGGCAAAATTAGATTGGATTATTTTCTTTAAAATACAGGTTAGAAGGGGTTGATTTTGATTTTAAAAAAATATCTTAGGCAACAATTGTGTATAAGAAGAGCTTATTAAAGGCAAAGCTTATTAAATGCCATTATAAACGCAGATGCGTTGTCTCACTCAGGACAAAATCATTGAAACTTTTTCAATAGCATCTAAGTAGTATCTTGAATTTATCGCCCAAAGTGAAGTCATAAAGAAAAATGGTCAGTTTCGTTTATCCCACTTCTGGTAGATCAACTCCTTTCAGTCTCACAAATTTTTGGGTTTAGATAACTTTATTTGCGCTGAACTTCAATTATTTTTAAGGCTCACCTTACCATAGCATACATCCCTAAGACGCGGACCATGACGAAAGAGGTTTTCAAAAGGAGAGAGATGAAGATAAATGACGTGTGACCTATAAGTAGACTGCGGAAGTTTATGCAGACAACGATGCCTAAAAATATTTAAAATAAATAAATTTGTATACATTGAATTTATTTATGGTTATGGGGTACATATTTTTAGGCTTCTTGTTTTGCATAAACAACTTCTGTCTACCTATTAGCCTTAACTTATTTCTGAAAATTCTAGAAAGGCTTCTCGACATGTTGATCGCTTGGTAACTAAAGCCCTACATGACAACATACCTCTTATATGTATGTATATGGGCAGATCTATGAATACAGGACTCAACCAAAGGGGTACTTTGATTGAAATTCTATGGCTCCAAGTAACAAGACTTAACACATTTTCAAGATTATTTAAAGGCATTTGAAGACCATTATCCGTAAGTCCTGGCTTAATTTATTTTCACAACAGAACTTTCAATACCTATGCTAGACTTTTTGTGAATCTTGCTCCTCAGCACTAAACGACAGCATATGTATGTAAGGAGATGGAGGAAGTGTCTATGGGAAAATATGTAAACCGAGACTCCCCACCTGGCAGAATTTTCTCCCCAGATAATATGTTTTTTTTTTTCAGTTAGAAAAATCCGAGAGGGTGAGAGCTTAACATTCTAAACTTTTTTCCCGGCATGTATTTTTGTACCACCCTACTGTCCAACCATAACCTATAGTGACGACTCACAGTGGTTAAATACCCTCAAATTTTAGACGAACTTAAACACGTGAGCTCTAGCGTGGGTCTAAAATCCGCTTTTTTAGAATTTTTTTTGGTAATAGCAAAAATATGGTTCATTATGCTCTAAAAACAATACATACATTGATTAATACATTTTTTTACTGAAACTGCAATTATCTTCCAAAGTATTAGTCCTACATAATTTGGTGTATGGACCTTTTTTGAGGAGAATCAAAGTAAGCTAAGAAATTTTTTTTTTAGGTATGAAAATTAAATGTTCATATTGTGCCTATGTATTTGCCGAAGAGTATGTAAACGTACCAAAAAAGTAAATATCTATTTTTATATGCAAACTTTTGTGATAATTTTTGGACCAGCTCCTCCTTCGGTACTATATCTACTTTTGGACTTACATAAAACAAATTTTTCTATTAAAAATGGCCTCTAAAAGAAATTTTCGGAGCAGTGCGATGTTTTAACCAATGTAAGGAGGTAGGCTGGGTAAACTAAATAAAACGAGTTGAAATTACCCTGAAAATAAGAGAAAATCTCGCGACGAGTTATTTAGCTGCATTGTGCTTGTACGGAGTATACGTCCAAATTTAACAGGCTGAAGAGTAGGTACAATTCTACTCAGTTTTACATCAATATTCTTCTTCTTCTTCAAAATTATTCCTTACTCACTCCTTCTCTCACTTTTATGACGACACATCCGATTGCTCTCAGCTCGATTAGCGTCTCGTCGATCTTGCTCTGGGGTCCATTGAATTTGAGTTGTAGCAAGGCGAATTTATACAAGGTGGTGTTAATAGAACAAAAACAAAAATTACAACAACAAATTATACGCTCCTTGACAATCAGTATAAAGCCAAATTACAACAAACACATGATTTTGACAAAAGGTACAAATTCGCCGTGAAATCAGCGGATCCGATAACACCACCTTGTATAGATTCGCCTTGAGTTGTAGTATATTTGCGTGTCTTGGGAGAGTGATTTCGATATACTGTGTGAATGACGTTTGATGTTGCCTACCGGACATCTCTTGTGCATGACGTAATTGAGGCTGTTGCCCTTTAGCGGCAGTTGGCGGCAGCGTACATGATGTTTGCGGTTGCGCAGCTCTACAACAGGGACCTTGATAGCCACTTATCCATTCTCGAGTAGTGCGCAGCCCCGAACATACTCTGAAGTGACACCATCCAAGACCGGCGTTGCATTTGCCTGATGTTACTGGACCGAGACACATTGAGCAGAATGTGTGGGAAACCAGGAGCTGCTGGCTAATCCTCACTCGTGGTCTGTGGGGAGTATACTTAGATGTGTTTGGGTGTAGGATTTATGTTTCTTGGGTGCGCTCCGGTCGTCGTGACGGTTACTTGCGTATTAGAGGGCAGCGGTGCTTTGCATAAGTTGTGGGTCATCGTGGAAGCAGTATTTGCCGTATGGCTTGAGGAACATGAGGCCACAAATAATCTGGTCCATTCGCTGTGTGTTCTGAGGCCTTAGCAGGTGTTTAAGTGATTCTGTTAAATGCAGTTTTGGTGTGTAGTCTTATCGGTGTTTGACTGAATGCCAGCCCGGAGCAGAAAGAGCAGGAGTAGATCGCCGAACGGACAGCCATTGGTCGAGTAAACCCCGAATCACCGGCTGTCGTGGGAATATCCTCAACAAAGATGGCATTATCTTCATCAAAACCATTTCGCAGCCGTCAGGCATAAGTGCGCTTAAGTTTCACGTTTTCTTAAATACCTGGTTCTTCATTGCCTAACATAAAAGTAACTTTTCCCGAATTTGACTTAAATTTAAATGTCTAATGTTTTTTTTTCTTTTTTTCTTGATTAATGCACTTTCATGTATTACGAGCCTACTTAAAAAAAAACATCCAACAAATGTGCGGTTATCTTTTAGACATTACTTTACGTAAGTTAACCACTAAGTCACTGAGACCTGACTGCTTTTGTTCAGCCTTATTTAACATTCTTTCCATTCAGCAACAGTAACTCGTTTCATAGACTCTCAAAGGAGTGGAATTATCAAGTGTATAATTAACATAAATTGCATATATTTTATGAGCGACACAAAGCGGGGAGTTCAACTAACTTGTAAAAAAAAAAAAACAAAAGCAAAAAAAAAAATATTAAATGCATTTTAGCTAAGTGCGCCCTAAATCTAAAACCACTAAACAAAATATGCAAAAGTTACATACGCATAAGCAGCGGCACAAGTAAGTAACTCCAATGGATGAATGAGCGAGTGAGAGTGGGTGGAGCATGCGCTGTGGTATGTAGTGTCATATGAATGGCTGAAAGTATGCACTCATCGGCAGCAACTGGCGGCAACAAATGCGTCTTTTAGCAAGCAGCCAAGCATTAATGCATGCGCAATTTTGTCGGCGAGTGGCGGGCGTCAGCGTTGTTCGTGCCGCCGCTGGCGGTAGTGCTGACTTGTACTAGGTATGTCTGTCTGTCTGTCTGTCGGCCTGTGATGTTGCATTCAACACTCACCGCATAGATACATAAATAAATACATATGAACTTACATATTTTGCCTACAGGTTGCTGGCGCGGAGCTTTATGGCCGCGGGCATATGTAAATCAGCGAGTGCATGTGTACTTGAGCGATGAAAATGGAAGGAATAGGTTGCATACATTCATTCATATATATAAAAACTTATCATGAAAATGAAAGAAGTGAAAGGCTCAGAAATTCACACTGGCAAAGGCTTTTATTTGAGCATTATGGGCCAGCGCTAATGCAACTCACGTTTTGTAAAGAAGTTCATATGTATGTATGTATTAACATGTTCTCGTATCTATGGTGCATTTTTTTCGATTAAGAATAAGCACTTTTTTACAAAGTGAATTTCTTTTGTGCTAAGGACATTCTAAATTGTAGAGAAAGTATTCGAAAAAAAATTTACTTTCAATGCTAAGTAAATAATTGTTCTTTAAGCGCCAAAATCGCTTTGAGTTTTCAGCGTACGAATGAAATTACGATTGCAATTGCAATAGTGGTATCGAGTATGATTGCGATCACGATATCGATAACAATAGATAATGATAACGATTACGAGAATGATTACAATTACGATTTCGATTAAGCTTAAGATTATGATTGCGATTCAGATTACGACTACGATTACGATTATGAGTACCATTCCTATTACTATCCCGTACACGATTATGAATGCGATTAAAGCTATAGAACTATTAAAAATTTAGATCATACAATTATTAAAAACGGTAAAATGCCCAAAACCCAAACTAAGATGTGAATATAATATATTAGACAGACGACTTCAGATGTCAGTATGTGTCTCGATAAGTAAATTTATTTACTTAAATAAAGAAAATAAATCTTTAAATAGGGGAAGGTGTTTTTTTTCTAAATTAGCGTACGCATTCCAAATCAGGCTCATTTGAGAGAGCGATCCTTCCGTTTTAATATTTTAGTTATTTTACGTAACGTTAGTTAAGAGATACAAAGATTCATTAGAGGGACCTCAATAAAATTTCTCAAAACATTTTGCAAATAATGTTTACACCCAGAAAAAGTCAGCTAAAAATATTTCTCTCACTGTAACCTAAATAATGTGTTGAGAGAATTATATTTAGCTGAATTTTTCTGGGTGTAGCTCAAAAAGAGTGAAACTTTATAAACCTCGAATTTCAAAACCGTTCGACGATCTATGAAACACAGTGTGTTTTGGATTAGACAACAAACACTGTAATAAGGAGAAAAACTAAAAACCTCCATTAAAAAAAATTTGGTTTTCGCGGTGCTTTCGGAACGAACCCTACAACTGGTTTCACTTTAAAATCGTCTATACATCAAATTAGTCAGCAAATGAAAATTAAAACCCGGTTTCCTTGGCTAAGTATAGTTTCTAAAAAATCCAGAATGCATTTGCAAGTCTGTCTGCTCTTACAAAAAAAAGTTGCGGAACAAACGCACTTAGCGAATTGATACTCCACCGAAATCCACAATAAAATCTAAATTTTGTAACATTGGTCCTAAACTTGCCTCGCCCATATCTGGAAGAATATTCGATTAAAAAAAAAAACTGCGGAACAAATATTGTTAAAGATGGGATATTTTGCCTAAATCCGCAATAAAAACTGCGCTTTTTTAACTCTAGTCCTGAAGCAGCCACGCTTACTTCCAGGGGTTTTTGGCCTTAAAGGAAAATCTTCTCGAACCAATACTTTTACTGCTTAGGTATACTACCAGAATCCGCAATTAAATATAAATATTTAAAAGAACCCTATTTTTACAGCTTGCCAAAAATTCATACAATGTATGTGTATAAATATGTGCATTTTTAAATAGAAAAGTCGAACATTTAACAACAATTTGACTTAAAAACTCCGCTCATTCACTTTTAATCGAATTTTTTACTTTGTATGAATGAAATGTATTTACGAGGTGACTCAAGGGTGTTGCAGATCTTTAACAGCAATTATTTGGGATTTATTTTTTTTTTAGACAATTGGTACTAAATACAGGCTTTGGCAAACTTAGTCGTGGAGCGATATTCAGTTGAAGAAGAGCTTTTTTTGGTCGACATAACCGGCCAGCTGAATGAACATTCAGCCATTCAGCAAAAGGTGATAACACCAGTGCGTCTTCCGTCGGGTCTTTCCACTGCCGCTGTGGAAAAAAGTGTGGACCAGGCTGCGACAACCACAATTCGTCTTCGTGCACAGCAGCTGAACCTTTCCTACAGTACTGTTTAGCAGATTTTTACAAAATACCTATGTTTACAGGCCTAGGAAATTCAGTGGACCCAGAAACTGAAGCCTAGAAACCATTTTTAGCGCCGTATATTTACCAATTTGATGTTCGTGTGACCAGCATTTGATGCCGATTTAAAGAAAATAAAATAAATCATCATGAGCGATGCGGAACATGTTCGCCTAAACGGATACGTTGTTAACGAGCAAAAATGCCACCTTTTGGAGTACTTAAAACACACTTTTCATTCAAGATAAAACCTTACACCCACAACGAGCCACTATCGACTTGTTACGAAAGAAGATCCCAGGACGCATTATCTCAGGAACCACCGGGATCGAATGGCCGCCGAGATCTTGCGATTTGATACCATTGGACTTCGCTTTCTGGCGCTACGTGGAAAATATTATCTATACCAATAAATCCAAGCTATTCCAGATCCGAGAAAAGACATCATAAGCGTTATAAATGAAATACAGCCCGACCTATTTTAAAACGTCTTGGAAAGTTTTGATATATGCATCCTGTGTTGCCGGTGTAACTTTAACGGATATCGTACTTGATATATAAATGTCATGGATTAAAAAAAATGCAGAAAAAAAAAATATTTCAACAAATTTTGTTGTATTTTATTTATAAAAACAAAATTTGCGGTCTTATTGAATCACCCTGTACTATAGTAATCTCTAGTATGTATGCAAAAACATATACAATTTGCAATCGATGCTTGTAAGCGGGCAAAACGGATCACCGTCCAATCGAAAACAAATTTATTTACGTTAAAATGAAAAAAAAGCGAATGAATACATGCAAAACTTTGAGAAGGGGAAAATTTCACCGAAATACAAAATTCATTGTGCGAACTTTCCGCCACTTTTTTGCGCTTCGACGCGTCCCGCGCCATTCGCTTTGAAACGAATTGAATAAGTTAAGTCCTCGTGTTTTCCATTGTAATTGGTTTATATTCCCTTTATTTTTATTTTACTGTCGATTTTAATCCACTTTTTTTTTTTTTTAGTTAGTCGATAAAATGCACGAATTTACATGCTTAAGCGCAAATATTCATCGAATTACAATAGAATTTCAATTCTTTTTCTTCTGGGGTTCTCAAATATATATATATATATATATTTTTGCCCACTTCATTCAAAGCTAACAATTTTGCCAAGTGCCTCTACTTTCTGAACTTCTAAGCGAAGTATATAAAACGCTAATACGGATTAGAGCAGTTTTTGGAAAAACTTTTTCATTTATAAAATTTAAAAAATGTTTTTACAGAAAAAACAATATATTCCTTCGCATTTGTAAATTTGTAAAAGCAAACCGTTCCAGCATGTGCTGATCTCATAAAATATGCATTTTTAATTGTGCGTAAAATTTTATAAAATTGCATGCATTTAAATTTTGTTTAACGTCAGTCGCAATTATGTGCAACGCCAGGTGTTTCTGTTTACTTTACAGTCTACATTGAAATTCGCTAATGAATTTTAAACAATTTACTATCATTTATTGTTAATTATCATCGACACATAAACATGGGAGCATAATTGCAGACATGTTTTTTCATGTGTTTTTTTCCTTTTTTTTTTTGTTTTTACAAAATTTTTTCTGTTCGTTGATTTCCTGTGAACGCAAGCAAGCATTTTTCACTCGATTGAATAAAATTCGAAATTAAATAGTTTAAAAACAGAGCACTAACACACAATGTATATAAGTATGTATGTATGTGCTTTAAGACTTATATTAATATCTGTATATATATAGTCTCTTATATCTCTAAACCTCATTAGATTTTAATGTCAAATATGCCCAACCACGGTTAGATGCTAGTTTTCTACTAAGTTATATATATATTTATAAACAAATTTTATTCAATTAAATCTGAATATTTAAATTGACGTAGTTTTCCATTCAAAATTGAAACGATGCGAAATTTACCCGCCTCTAACTAAAATTCATCACATACATTGCATGGCAATAAGCGAACTAAATTTGCCGGTGAAGTCAACAGCAAACTGGAAATAAGTTTTGACACTGCAGTTAAATCGTCTCTTCGGTTTGCTGGAGCGCCTTAATTGCTCAGCGTTGCCAGAAGTTACGAATGTTATATTAATTTCTACTTGCATTAAATTGCTCTCGCATAGAGGCAACAGTGCCAAGTGATACATACATACAAAAATACAAATATGTTAATAACATCAATACACTTGCAGCCACAAAAAGTCTCTGTTCAACCGCTGTTGGCTGCAGTGCTCTGTAAATGGGATACTGCAACTGTGAAATGTGCAGCAAATATTTTTTTATTTGAAATTTGCAGAATGTGCAAAATGCAGCAGCCATGTTAGAGAGGAATTTTCCGATTTGCGTGCAATTATTTAAACATTTAAAAGATATTTGAAGTTAAAAAAAAATTTTAGTTTTGGATTACGCTGGAATTTTTCAATAACAGGTGGAGGGAATATTACATCGGTGGACATCATTTAAATGACTCAATAGAAGATTGGTTTTTTTTATTTTAATTCCGTTAAAATTATTAAAAAAATATGAATCAACTATGCGTGCTAGCTATTTCAGACTTGCACTTTAATGGGTTACAAAAATGCAAAGTCAAAATCTCCCTAAAAAATTTATTTAGCACGCTCCAAAATGTTACGAAAGTTTATTTTATTTATTTTAAATATTGCATATTCAAACTTAGATTTATGCGGCACAAATTTGTGGTAATTATAAGCTGGACATAAATTGTTGGCAAATTAAAAACTGAGTATAAATTTGTTGTCTTTTTCTATAAACTTGACATACATTTTTTGTAATTCCATAACTGGTCATAAATATCTGCTAATTCAAAAACTAGACACAAATTGTTGGCCATAAATTTGTGGTCATTATACATAGATTGGACATGATTCTTAGCTAATTTAAAAACTGCATACAAATTTTTAATCAATTAAAAATTTGGCAAAAATACTTAATAATTTTTAGCCGAACATAAATTTGCGGTACATAATTATAAAGTGGGCATAAATGTTTCGTAATGTCTACTAACTTAAAAACTAGAAAAAAAAGTATTTGGTAATTTAAAAATTCATTATAAAATGAACACACAATTTTGGCAATTTAAAAATCCGCCTCGTTCGTTTTTCAAAAATGAGGTTTGAAATGAAAGACTATAAGCTTTAGATGTTCAATAAGGTTTTAGTTTTTTTCGAAAAGAGTTGCCACCTGTTAAGAAATTAAGCTCAAATTATTTAAAAGGTTAAAAAAAAGTTTATAATAAATAAATAGTTTTCAAAATCGAATTCAACTTTAATTAAAGGAATTAGGTAAGTGAATAAGATATCACCATAAAGGGTTTCTGATAATCGAGGTTTAAGAAGGTAATAGTTTGAAAATATTTTGAAGAGGGTTGCCACGTATTTTAGAAGTCGAATTAAGTTATTTTATACCCAAGTTGTATGAAATATTAAAAATGGGAATCAAATGAAAGAGTTTTAAGAAATCTTAAGTTTGACAATTTAGAATATTTCTGATGTGTTTGACGGTTTCCATCAATTTGAAAAGTTAAATTCAAATCATTGATTAAGTTAAATGAATTATTAAAAGATGGCTATCAGTGGAAATGGGTTTTAAATCCTTTATTTGTGAACTATGTTTAGGAGGGTTGCCACGTGTTTAAAAAATTTAATTTAACTTAATTCTTCAGTTACTTGCAATATTTATAACAATGTCAGTCAAAAGATATTTAAGTAGATTTTAGTCCGAAAATTATTTCGAAGACGATTACCGCCTGTTTTGAAAGTCGAATTTAGTTTAATTATATAAAGGTTATATGAAATTATAAAATATGGGTCACGAGTGCTAAGAAATCTTTAGCTTAAACATTTAGATTTTTTTAGGGTTTTAGAAGAGGGTTGTCAAAATATGGGTATCAATCGAAATGGGTTTGAAAATATTTTACTGTATTTAGGAGAGTTGCCGTGTATTAAAAATTCAAATTCAACTTAACTCATCAGTTAATAGATATGAAAATACCAGATGAAAAATTTTTTAAAAGAGTTTAGTTTAAAAATACTTTTAAAGGGGTTGCCACCTGTTTTAAAGTCGAATTTGTTTTAGTTATACACGTTAAATGAAATATCGTAATATTAGTATCAAACGAAAGAGTTTTACGAAAACTTCAGGCTGATAATATTTTTAATAAGGGTTGCCACCTATTTTTTCGAAGGTCATTAAATCTGCACCGTTATTTGGAATTTCCAAAATGAGAAATTAATTTAAAAGACTGTAACTGTACATTGCACATCTGTGTACAAATCCAGTTCTTTTATTTAACTTTTATTTTTTTAAGCTAGAACCTTTTTAGCGGTACAGAGTGATTAGAAATTTTCTAATATTAAAACCGACACCACGCGAGACCTCTTATCACTCAGAAATGGTTTATATAAATCTTTGGGAATTTTTTTTGAGGTTTTTGAATAGAGTTTCATCTGTCAAAATTCAATTTTGGGTTCACTAGTAACTTATATTTGTCAACACAGACTAATCGACCTAAAACTATGAGCATAATCTATTTTATAAGCTCTGGGGCTGCCTAAATTTTAAAATTCGAAATAATTCTGGTATATTTAACTATGTAATTATACTACCACTACAAATAATTATGGGGCAGTTAATTTAGCAACGAAAGTTATTTCAAACAAAAAATAATTATTCTAAACGAATTCCCTTAAACTTAAAACTAATAATAACAGCACTTACGTTTTTTAACCCCAGCCATTACAGCGATTTAGCGCTGAACATGAATTACACCCTACCTCGCTAAATACAATATCATGCCCCTAAGGCGATAATTATGCAAGCAACTACAAACAAAACAGCAAACCTCTGCACCGCTTCCAAACTTACTTGTTTTTCTCTTGCGAAAATCCACTTGAGCATTTTAGTTGACTTCCAATTCATATAAAAATCGCCGACATGGAAAGCCACTACGTCGCGGTGGAGTACATTACGCACACACACACATATATACATATACCAACACAGTTACCTACGGTGTAAGTTCCCACTCTTTTGTCGAAAAATAAAAACAGTGTTGCCTTCGCTGAGTTGTTTATGCCGCCCACACAATAACTCATGCTTATTTAAAATTCATTAAATTACACGAGCTGCAACTACCAAAAAAAACTTAACAACAACAACTACACCAAATAGTGGCAATAGCAAACTAAATCTGTGCAACATTTTACGTAGGAAAAAAAATAGAGTGGAATGCGCCACACCGAAAAATGGCTACATATAAAGTGATGTTGGTGTGCGAATGGACAGAGGATGGAGGAATGGAGGATGAAATGAATTTAACGAATAAATTGTTTGCACTGGCCAGTTTAAGTGCGAAGTAAATTTTGTGGCACAGTTTATTTGTTGTAAATTTCCTTTGTTGTTCTCCTTCTACATACATATGTATGTACATCCACATGCGTCGCTTGCAAAAACGGACATACATATGTACATAAAGCACACAGCACACAAAGGATATGCGAATGAAAAAAAGTGGTAAAATCATTGGCATAAAAACAAAATGGCAGTTTGGTCAATTGTGTGTGAGCGTCAGCTGGTTGAAAGTTTTTGTGGGCAAATATGTATGTACATATTTTTTTGCGAAAGTATGTATACTAGGGTGGTCGTTAAGAAATCAAATGATCGGGACCAAAAGTTAAAGGTGATTTCTAGGACTATGGTAGTATCGACGAATGTGTTGAGGTTTAGAAAATTTGACGCAGAAATTTCGCCCAACATTTAAGGTCCACCCTAGTGTATATGTATATTCATGTCGCAACCATGTGTATATTAGTATGTAGCGGAGAGATTTATTGACATGAACTTACTCGAGCTGCATAATTAAGCGCCGAAATGGCTTAATTCGAATGAGGAATATTTTCATGGATACTCGTAGATTTTTAAAGAATTGCTCATGATAGCTGATTGCATAAGATAATAGGGGGCCCACTTCGATTTACAGTATAAGCATCATTATAGAGGTACGGTTCGAATGCAGAAAGTGTGTGATCGCTTTTAGAAGCCACTCAGCGGTGGTTCATTTTGTATTAATGGGGGGTACAGGTCATTCTCTGGAAATCGCTGCAGAAATCAATTCCGTTTTTTAACTCAATATCACCCATATCAGAGAGTTGCAAGCTACGCTGTTGCAAGGAACAACGGATAAGACTGCCGAAACAGCAGCCCTTGGACGGCTAAGCCTTCGAGTTGTTGCGATCAGTTGAAAAAAACCGCCAAAAAATGTCATTATTTTGATTCCGTTCATAAAATATTCAAACTTTTTTGTGTAGACCATTTAAGTTTAAACTCTTCTATCATCTGAGGATAGCTTTTGGAAAAAATATTTTCAAAAACTAATTTTATTCACAATAACTCGATTTTTGGAGATATTTGCAAATCGGTCTACGTCACGTAAATCTAAATATTTTACCGACATATTTTGACGGATACCCTTAAATCCAATATATTTTATAATTACGGTGGAGAGACAGCGATTTTTTGGTTTGGCGCCCTAATGCACTTAAGTATTTATGGTGACACACAAACATTTTTTTGTTTTTATTTAATTTTTTTTATTTTCATAAAGATATAGAACCCCATCTAACGTAAATATTTAAGTAAACTCCCAAGCTATATACAAGTTTTACAAAACTTTTACGAATTTCAAAACTCCAAACTTTGTACAACTTTTATAAAAGTTCGACAAATTTCAACAAATGTTTATAAAAATTTCAAAAGAAGAAAAAAAATTATAGGCGTAATTTTGTAGCCCATTCGATTTTAGTACAACAAATTACCAGTTTGAAGTACCGTTGGTTTTTGTTTTTTTTTTTTTCTTCCATAAAAAAGTATAAAGTATGCAGCTATGAAAGCCCCCCTCCTTGCCAAGCTATTATTTTAAGTAGTTTATTGAATAAATCAATTAAACTAAATGCACAAACATATCCAATGTGAGAGCTACTTATCAAATAAAAATCACAAAGAAAAATTCCAAAAATAAGCGTTTCAGCTGATAAGTAGTATAAATGAGCACTAGCACTTTTATTTGAGCAATTAACACAAAGACAAACCCGCAGCGCGTTCAAATGTTATTTGCAACAAGCGACTGAACAAATTGCCTCCCATTTGGTCCACACCAAGCATACTCACACTAAGGCATACATACCCTGCAAAAAGTGGGACTAGGTTAAATACTAGTACAGGACCATGCTACCTTGTAACCAACACTAGTAACCAAAATGGTCCAAATATATGGAGAAAATATGGTTACATTAACATTGCGATGTCATTGGACCTGACCACCTCTGGTCCAACGCTGCATAACATGGGACCATTTCTGGTCCACCGCAGCATAACATGGGACCACCTAGACAACTACTCCTTTTGGACCATGGCACATTCGGCAGCCGAATCTTGTTGCCGATGGGGCACGAAGAGGTGGTTCTCAAAAAATATATCAGCTTTTACGTTTGAAGTGGTCCAGGTAAGCATAACAAGTTACTAGTATGCAACCTGGTCCTTTTGCACATACTTTAAAACTACGACCCAGTGGACCACCTGGTCCTCAAATTTTTGCAGGGTACCCACCAGCATGCTCACCTACACACATGCAATATGCTAACAAAATCATTTGCATTACAAATCTATTCATCCGTAAGCACATAGGCGCATGTCAGTTCGTATGTGTGTGTGTGTGTGTGTGTGTGTTTCTGTGGGAGTGCGGCATGCGGGTGTTCGAGCAATCAAAGTGACGCCATAAACAGCAACTACACCCGCAATTGAATTAAGTAGTAGGAAGATAGGCGTGCAAGTGTATGTATGTATGTATAAAGATCCGTGTTGGAAATTTCATAGTCGACTACTAAAATAACTAACTTATGGCCCTCTTATCTAGGCTAACTTTTAATTGAATTTAAAAATTTTCAATAGGAAAATATAAAAAAAACCAATTACATTTTCATTACGTGTCATTGCATTTTTTAATGGTAATTATGTAGGTAATAATAGATAATCTCAAATAAGTATAAAAACCTAAAGTACCAAAAACATTCTATTAGTAAGCTTACTACAGTTCCACTTATAAATAACCAGTTTGCAGTTACCTGCAAACAAACTCACTTTTTTTGCCGACATCACCATATATAAGTAGTCACTAAAAAGTGACGTCAAGTAGTCGAGGCGTACTCACCCCTAGTTCAAAGATAGTCAACTTATAGTGCATTTATAGTTGGTTTAGTTCCCTACAGGGGAGTGTATGATTTTGTTTGTGTGTGTAATTGAAAAGGTAATGACAACAAGTTGATTGTTGGCATTTAATGTGCTTTTAGGCGCACGCTTTGCTTTAATCCGCTTTTGTACTATCGTAATCGATACAACAACAGCTTAAGTGGAACTACAATTGCAAGCAGCAGAAACATTTTTTTTTAAATAAGCAAAGCAATAGCATTAACGATAATCGGCGATAAGCACGCTTGTAGGCATTTCAATGAGCAAAACAAACATCCGATTGAGCGGTTGCTGAACTTGCTGTTTACGAGTGCTTTTGATGGGGAGCAGTAAGTGTTTTGCAGTGTGCATTTAGGAGCATTGTGAACACAAATGGAAATTTAAATCGATTTGAAAAGGTAAAAGAATTTTAATAAGCAGCTCATTACAAGCTAATTTTAACTCCGTCGGCAATTTAAAAAAAATATTTGTCAATGTTATTGTTGCTTATTAACATTTTATTTTTAATATTTTTATTGAGCTTTGTACCCCGATTGTTTATTAGGAAAAATTAAAAAAGCAACAAAGTCTAAGCGGTAGAAGTTATAGCACTATTTCGGATTCAGAAATAAAAGCTAAGCATTTCATAGAAGACGAATTCCCGACATTAAGTATTGCAGTCTTAGTCAGCCTAATGCCGGACAACAACAAAAAATGTGATCCGATGGTTTCTCCTATTCAAGACAAACATATCCAAAGCGCAGCTGATTATAACCGGTTCGGTAATCAATAAGCAATTTGATGTTGGCTGTATTCAAAAGATTTATATCTTTCCTAGCAAAAGGATAACCAAAAAAATGCAGCTTGTCTAAGGCATCTACCTTTTCCCAGTACTCACTGCGTAAAGAGTTTGCTCACGCTTCGATTGTGAGCCTCAAAAAGGGCCGTTTCACAGATCGGTTCCGGTACAACAAGTACAGACGGTGACCCTTCCGTAGCCAATTCATGGGTGACCGCGTTTCCTACGATCCCGCGATATCCTAGTACCCAGCAAATTCTTTTCAATGTTCATTCTGGCACAAATTGAGATTGCAAATATCCATTGCAATATAAAGTTTTTAGCGAGGTCCAAAGACACCCGCACCTGTTTCAAAGTTTCCACGTGATGGTTTCACTTTCTACACTTTTTTTACTCACTGAATGTAGTACGTATGCACTGATAACAACTAGCGTCCCGCCAGCAGTACCACTAAAAGTCTTGAGTCTACTCTTATTACTTATAATAAGAAATCCATAAGTTTTCTCATCGTACGATCTGCACATAGACTTTTAATTCCTGCAGTCTACTGGGGAATTGGTACGTCCGTCTAGTAGTGTGCTGTTTAGAAGAACACCCTATTTGGCTATTTGGCTAGCTCGTCAGCTTTCTTGTTACCGTCAACCCTTTGTGCCCTGAGACACAGAAGAGGTAGAAGCTTTTGTTAATTCCTAACCTTCCTATTGCCTTCCTACAGCCTATGGCAGTCTTCTAATCGCCAGTACTTATGTGAAATGTAAAATATGCAGTATCTCCGCTGTTGGATCAGTACTCATTTGGCTACTTTAGAGCCATGCGTCACATCATCGTCTATCTCCGTTCACTTACGCCAATAATAGACTGGTTGTAGAATGGTCTGCCGCATACTAGAATCTTGTATTTTCTTGAAATATTACTCCGTCATTAATTTTTAAGCCCGGGAGCCCATGAAATAATGCACCTCTATGGTTCCACGTGACCACATGCAAGCCCCATAGCATGGATATCTTTCTTAAGCCAAAACTTTTGCGCCCACCGATAGCGCTTTAAGATCCAATTTATTCATGTGAGAATTTTTTTCGCCATTAGCCCCTTTTCTATGTTTTCATTTTTATATCTTATAGCCAGTCCTCGGAGCTATTTAAGTCACTTTTGAACAAAACACTGCATATTTTAGACATCTCTGTGACTGGGTTTATGTCCACCTCTCCTTCATTCGTCACTCTTTTGTCATATATTTATTTTGTGAGTTAGCCGAGAGACATTTCTAAGTTGGCTCTGTTTTCTTATTTTGGTTTTTGTGTGGAATCTTTCGACTAAAACGTGTTACATTTACAACAATGGTAACCGAGATTAATTCTACTTTTATATTGTTTCATGCATTACTCATCATCGCTTCCGCCATTCCAAAACTGCATTGTCATGCAGGTACATAAATACATGCAAATAAAAAAAACGCCTGTTTTATTGTTTCTAAATTTTTTTTTTTACAGAATAAGCAAACAATATTTGCCATCTTCTCAAACCACGGCTTAGTCTAGCATTCTGCTCAACTACTTCATTTGCATTAACCTCGATCCAAATTCAAAAGCCTTTAAGGTTTGCATTCTCAAACGTATGGAAATTAAAACTTCATTCAGTAAGTAACCTTTGCAGTGTCTCGTAAATACTTTTTCTTCATACATAGATATGTGCTAGCCCATATCGTACCTAACAACGAAGTGTTGTAGTTGTTGTTGATGGCATTGCAAATGCGAAACAACGCGCTTGATTGATTGGTGTCTGTGACTTGATAAGCTACAAAAAAAGCGAAGATAGCGGTTCGCATACTAAAGCTATACACATACATAGCTGTACGAAAGAAACAACTAACTATTTACACTTAAAACAACAACAAATGAGTTAACACGAAGTTGCTGCAGAAGTACCAAAGAAGCAAAATAAAATTAAAAAAAAACGCAAATTAAAACATCAAAATAGCGGTGGCGGCGCTCATTGAAGCGGCAAAGTGCCAGAGCAGAGACCGGTGATTTACAATCAACGTGCGCTAAAATTATGATAAAGGTCATGCTAGTAGTACCCTGCAGTGAAAAGCCAACCCAGTTAGAAAATATACTAGTTCATTAACTAGTATGTGCCTACCAGTTCGACAATTTCGAAGAACTTAGGCGATTAGCGGACATCTGCCTTTGAATTGCCAAAGCCAAAAATAAAACGCAATTAATTGCTTTTCTTACAAATGTCAGCTGTGGCGTCACGTGAAGACTACTGGTTCTGGTTCTGAAATCGCAGGTTCGAGGCCGCTTGGAGGTGGTTAAGATTTTTAAAGTTAAATAAATGTAAGTAAAAATAATTTATTCAATTTATAAATAAATAACAAATTTGAAAATCTAATTGCGTTGCAAAAAAACATTTAGGAAGAAATATAAAAACAAAGAAATTAAACAAAAATATTTTTTTATTAAATTAAAAAATTACAATAAACAGCATAAACAAAAAAATCAATTTATAAAAAATAAAAATAAAATAAAAAATAGAAAATAAAAAAATTTTACCTGCACCAGGATTTGAACCTGGAACCTCAGGCTTACCACGCGAGTGCTCTTCTCTGTCGGCCATTGTGACTGCTGGAGCGTCGCGAGCAAAAAGGCACACTTATGCTTTTCACGGGGCATGAATTGGCAGACTATCTCATCAACTGGTATGATGCTACTAGTATTTATACTAGTAGATGCTGATGCATAGCCTGACAATTGACATTTCGTAGGACATCGCAATGTTAAAAATACCAGTCGCTAACATTGAAAAAGGATAGAACGTGAACTAGTTCGGCTGAAACGCAAACCGGTAGAATTCTAGTTCACAACTAGTAGCTTTCCCTACAGGGTAACTATACATACATACATACATATGTAAAATCATATGTGTATATTTTCTTCACTTCAGTCCCTGCTTTGCTGAGATGCGCTGTTCAATGGCAACGCTAGAGAGGAAGTGGTTTGTTGCTCAAGTCTTCTGTTTGCTAAATTCTTCTTCATTGCTTCAATTATTTTTTCGTTTCTGTTACCCATTTTTTTAATTACCAATAGCACCAAAGTTGAGTGGTTCATTGACAGTCAAAAAACGCAATAGAAATAAGTATTGTTGTTGCCATATTTTGTGGCGGTTATGACCGTTCGATTGCAGTAATGCTAATAATGTAATTTGTTTAATTACTTTAAACTTTCTTATATGGCTTGCGATTATTTAAGAGTTTTTTTTTGGGGGGGGCGGCTGTGTAATACCGTTGATTGCTATTTTGGTGTTGGCGTGCCATAATCTCAATGGCTTACATGTTCATACCCATAGCCATGAGTATGCAATATGTAATAATAACGATTTTAAGTGGCCTCATTCAATAGCGAAGTTTGGGGCGTAGTTTTGCCGTTGCGTGTGTCAATTGTTATTTGCCATTTTTGTCTTAGCAAACAAAAATGAAAGTGGCGAAAAATACTGCAAGCGCTATTTCGTATATATCTCTTGCATCAAAATCACGCTCAAATAGTGGTCTAGGTTAGTTTTTTTTTTTTTGTATTGCTAGTGAAGTGGGTATTTGCTAACATTAGTGTTGGTAAGTGTTTTGCTGCTCAACGTATTTTAATGACGACCTTGAACTGTAATTCCCGCAATTAGTTATACAATACAATTTAAAATAAATCATAAAACAAGAGCGCGTTCACTAGTGCAAAGTTTTAAAATTATCTGGAACTTACGTTTTTTGACATATTACTTTCATAAAAATGCAACAGTTCTAGAAAATATGGCATAAAGTCCAGAATTAAACCCACTTTGGAAGCTAAAAATGTACTAGAAGTATTTTAACAATGAAAATCAAATCAGTAACCTTCTAATGAACCTCAAACTTGAAATAGCTGCATATAAAAACCTTCTACTCAAAGGTACATAACTATAAAATTTTTCTGGAAAAACACCAAAACTCATAAAAAAGATGGTACTCTACAACAGCGTGTCGCCAGCCATGTGTAATACTTTCATTCCCTCGCTGCTATTCTATTCCAACCACCAGGTCGAAAAAGTATTTGTGAAGTGCACAAAAAAAAACTATTCAGAGCAGTTTTTTATGAGGACTTTTAAATATAGCATTTTCAGTTTAAATGAAACTTTTCTCAAACTAAATGAAACCATTTTGAAACAAAGCGAAACCTTTTTCAAATTAAATGAAACCTTTTTCAGGTCAAGCGAAACTATTTTCAAATTAAATGAAACCTTTTTCAGATTCAATGAATTTTAAAAAAGTTACATTTAATTTGAATAAAGTTTCACTGGTTCTGAAAAAGGTTTCATTTAATTTTAAAATGGTTTCGCTTAACCTGAAAAAAGGTTTCATTTAATTTGAAAAGGGTTTCACTTAACTTAAAAATGATTTCATTTAAACTGAAAATGCTATAAAAACTTGTAAAGAAAACAAACCTGCGATTGCGTCTGCATGACTTCGGAACGCCTTTACAACTCACTTTAAGTGAGGTTTTTATCAAAATCCAGCCAAAAAGCTAGCTACAATTTCGCTATTTTTACTAATTGATAATTTTTCACTGCAGGGTATGTAACTGACTCGAGTAATTAGGATTATAGGATGCCGATTACAAGAACGGCATTGGCGCACACCGAACGCTTCAGCGTAGGGTTAAAATCATATGTCACTTAGGTATAATATCCATTTATACATTGGCCATTTTTTAAAAATGTTGCTAGATTATACGAATTTCATTTTTAATATTTTTATTGAGCTTTGTACCACGATTGTTTATTAGGAAAAATTTAAAAAGCAACAAAGTCTAAGCGGTAGAAGTTATAGCACTATTTCGGAGATCACCACATCTCCTCATCAGACTTCTTTTTTCTAGACTTCAGCAGGGATCGAACCTGCGAATTCGATGTTCAAAGTCAGAAGCGTTAACCACTGAGCTATGTACATCCCGTAAACTCTTGTTGCTAATTCATTTTCCTTATTCAACCAACTACTATCAAGTGCAGCTGATTTGCCGCTATTTAAAGTTTAAAAGGGTCTAAATTTCTTAATTTGACTGCTGAAAAGTTAAAAGGAGACAGAGCCTTTTGTTTCCTCTCTTTATTGACTTTATAGAGTTATTAAGTTTGAGTGTAACAACAACAAAAAAAATCTATTAGGTACCAAATCAGGAATGCACACCAGACGCTTCTTCAATGCGACATTTTGAGTGCTTATGGAAAAAATTTTACCTATATAATTTCGTAATAGAACAATATCTTCTTCTGGTTGATCCACGAAGACAACTTCATATTGGCTCAAATGGCATTAGTGTTGCGAATTCTGTAAATTTTTTAGTGACCCTCACATCTAAAATATAGCAACAATAAACAAGTGATTTTGACACATGTCAGAATTTATTTTTGGTCAGGAAAGCAGGCATTTAGATCACAGTGCGTTGTCAAAACCGGCTGTATTACTTTACTTTAAAATTTTAAGTAGGCCAAGAAAGCAATTCCCTTCGCATGACTCCCTAATGTCGATGAGATGTGAAAGCTAAACTCACAAAAGTACTCCTTCTTTCCAGAAAAAAAAACCCCAAAGCTGATAATTGTAATAGTGTCCGCAGCTGCAATTCTGCAAATTGCTGCTGCAAGAGCCAACTGACCAGAAGTGCCTCTGGAATTAGAGCCAATGCTCATGGCTACTTGGTGCGGCATTTCATCCAATTTCAAAGAGTATTCAGCGTGTGCTATGCGAGTTTTATTATTATTTATTAAACTAGTTTCAATAATTGCCAAACAAATTAATAACGAAGGCTAAATGCATATGTACCACATACATATTTGTGTTGTACAATGGAATTAAAGTAAGACAAAACGCAATGGAGAAGAGAGAAAAAACCGCGGCCATTCCAACAACAAACGCCAAAAAGATGA
Source organism: Rhagoletis zephyria (assembly GCF_001687245.7). Taxonomy (NCBI): domain Eukaryota; kingdom Metazoa; phylum Arthropoda; class Insecta; order Diptera; family Tephritidae; genus Rhagoletis; species Rhagoletis zephyria. The sequence continues at coordinate 211,199 of NW_016157157.1, read as the reverse complement.
TTAACTTCAGCAACACCGTCATCAGCGGCATCAATGGCAATAACAATAAAAAAAACTCATGACAACTACCTGAACTGTGTCAAAAGCGGAAAATGCTTCAAGTGCAGCCAGCGAAGACGTTTGCAATTTCATGGTGAGTGATGAATGACAAACAGATGACAGCGTTCGTTGTTGTTATTGTTGTAGCAATTGCAGTCGCAAAGTGAAAATGCGGAAAATTAAAGAAAGCTGTAAATAGGAAAAAAACCAAAGAATTTCGCCACCACTAACAACACATTTTACACTGTATTTTACACTTTCAAGCACAACAACAATAAAAAGGTCATTTAACATAAATTTTGCAGATTTTATAGAGACTGATAACGAAATTTAAAATTAGAGTAGCAACTGTGTGGAACTACACCTTTTCCAAGAGTACTTCAGAAAGCGTCAAATGTATTTCATAAACTGTAAAATGTACTTCAGAATAGTCAACAGTACTTCAGAAAACGTAAAATGTACTTCAGAAGACGAAAATTCATTCGAATTGTAATCATTTAAATAGTATATATTATAGTGATTTTAAATATATTTACTTTTTAATTTATCTTCAAACTACAAGTACATAAGTTTTTTCGCAATGTCTGTATATTTAAGAACGAAACAATTAATTTATTAATGCAGTTTCAAATTATGTACCAGCTCGCATATCGAATAAAGATAGTGCATCTGGGTGAGCGCCACCTGTCGGATTAACTCATGTTACCGCATAACTTTGGACCACGTCAACCGATTTCGATAATCCTTTTTCTATCGAAAAGTTAGTGCCTTATAGGTGGTCCCATACTAATTTGGTTTAGATCCTAAATTTTTATATGAGAATTGAAGTCGGTTGTGTTTTTTGCTTAAAAATTACTTGTTACACAACAATTCTGCATACTTAGCTCAAACATTTTTTTTTTAATGAAACACTTAGAGCAAGGTTACGATATGTCAGCATGTAAATCTCGTGAGTTTTCATGCCAAAACAAAGCGCAATTGTCATTTAATACAAATTAGCTGAAAAATGGTAGACGAAATCACAAATTCAATTTTGCACACTTTTATTATACTAAAATTAAAGCCATATAAATACGTAATTTAATCGTTTTATCTTCTATGTTCATTCGAGTGCATATTACTCCCCTTTTGAGAGAAAATGCCATTAGCATAGATTATCGTGATAATGAAGCATAACAGATGTTTATCTATAGCAGTACAGCTTCAGCCAAAATAAGACAGCCTCGCTACAGCTACAGCACTAATTACCATAATAGAAAATGTTTTGGTGATTGCTGCGCTAGATTTCTTGTTTATATTTTTTTCGGCTGCTTAATCAATGCTATCCATATTTTAGCGCTCAGGCTAAGTTGAGGCAGCTTTGAGTCTGATAGTTTAACGAGTTAAAAGCAGCCGCCAATGGCTTTCTTTGCTTTCTTCCAGAGAAATTTATGAGTAAATAAATAGTTATGAAGAGAATGGCGCGATATTTAATTATAAAGCATGCGCTCTGAATGGCGCTTAAGCCATCTTTTATATCTTATATCTGCTGGGCATAGCTAAGGTTTGCAGATGTTATAATTTTATTAAAGTGGCCTTAATGAATGCAATTTTTATTGATTTGCTTGTTAACCTTTTAATTAACTACCTCCTATAAAAAATAACAGATAAACATTTAACCTAAAAAGAGTATTTTTCTTCTGTTAACTTGGCTATACATAAGTGTGTGGTCTCCATATGTGTGACTCAAATATTTGCCCATCTCTAAGTGGAGTTGTAGGAGATCAGTAAATTCGGTAAAATTTATTTACGCAACTGAAGCATTGCGTAGGCTGTTAAAGTTACCGTTATTTTTATGTTTATTTATTCAATTTTTTTTTGTGTTACCTCTTCATACATATTTACATCTGCTATGTACATCAATACATATGTACAATGTACATTGTACATGCAACTTTCTTTTTCTTTATAATTTGACCTTTTTTGTGAGAGATCTATTCATATACCTATACATACTTATGTACATACATATATCAATAATTTATTATGCAAAATATTTTGACCACATATACATACATACACAATATGACCGAATTTGGTAAACAAAACGGTTGTTTCTTGGCATTTTGTTATTTTTCTTCATTAAATAAAATGTATAACATTAAGTTTGTCTGATTATTGACCTGCTAATTCGTTTCTTTGTATTTCTTTTCAGATACGAGCATACATATATATCGTTCATGATATATGCATAAATTACGTGATAGTATAACTACGCCCACTATAGTCATAATAATAAAATGGGTTCATAAAATTGGTTTGGCTTTAGATCACGAACATAACTTTAGTTTTTATTCTTCTCGGGTTGGTCAATATTTACGCTAGTTCTGACCAAAATGTATGCCTTGTTAAGGAATTGCTGCTAAAAGTGATATCAATAATTTAAAAGTTATGTTCCTTACGAAATGTGGTGCTGTTTCCTTGGTTATGAAGTACTTATTACAATACTGCGAAGGTTTCAAGGAGTGCTACGCCCCTTTCTTACTTCCTCACTCAGTAGCCGATGCCATGAAGTCACCCGCAATAATCATTGGATGCCTGCCCATCGCCGTGCTCAAGATACCATCCAGAAGGTCCTGAAACTGAGCTCACAACCAACTTGGGAGGGTATAACATGTACATACGTTAATGCTTCTAATTAACCACACAAAGCCGATATTTACATCCGAGGAGAACACTTTTTCGAAGGGTGTGCTTTATATGGTTCAGAGATGATAGCCACGTCCGCGTCCATTTCTACTACGGTATGTTTCAAAACCTCGTATTCATCTTCGCAGTGATTTAAATTACTTTGAATTACTCTCATTTTGTGACTGCTGCTAATACTCGTCTGCTTACATAATAAACATGTTGCTTCCTTCAAGCAGTTCTTCGCCTTGAGATTTTCTCTTCCGCAGCTTCTGCATGTCGAACAACCATCGCTGTTCTTGCAGTTGTTTGCTAAATGCCCGCAGTCCAAGCACCGAAAGCATATCTTAGGCTTAAGTAGCTTCCGCAGTCGACGCACAACCCAGGCGATTTTAATTTTACCCTTAGCCAGGAGGGAATTGGCCGCGGTAACCGGTAGGCTGACTATAGTTCGGATCAGCCTTAATTTTTTTTAAGAATTTCGGAATATTACCCCGACTCTTAATTTGTGATCACAAATTCATCTGGTCTAGCATTTCACTGTAGGATCTTTTCGCTCCGTTATGGGTTCGCACTCCGTCTTTCGCTATGAGTTCAGGTGGATCTGGTGCTGAATAATGTATCTCATGCAATGATTGTGCTAATGGACATAAACTGTATTTTGAATGCACATTAGACCTGGTCGTGAAAATAGCTATGAAATTAATTACCCCCCTTTACCTGTGTGGTAGCTTACATGGGAAGGATTTAGGGGTCATAAAAATGTTTGCCCTTGGCCAGTTTTTATTTATGTCTCGTTGAAAAGGCAGCAAAGGCCGAACATTAAGGTTGTCTTGCACCGAAAACGATTGCATTTTTAAAAGTTAACAGAATGTGAATCTTTATTCAAATGTTTGGTGGAAAATGCCTATAAGGAGGCGCTTGGTTGGGGCAGATTTCCCATAGTTCCTCCACCGTGGGTCCGCGCCTGCAAGCTTAACTATACTATATACAGATTTATGATTTGTTTTATGAAGTGAAAATGAAATATGGATTTTTTTCCTTTTTTTGACTTAATGATATCGGGAATCTCTGAACATACGATGGCACAATTAATATTTGCACTTTGCTTCGGGCGAGAGGACCAACTTGCTACTGGTCTCTGAAAGCCGATTACAGAAAAAACATTCAGGCAACCGTTGAATCACTCAGGTCAAGTAGCGGTGTTTCCACAATGGAGAGAAACGGAATAGGCCTGAAATGAGGTTTTGGTGTAGTTTATAAATGCCTTGTGTCACCCTCTATACAAATAAACACATAAATTCCTTAAGTTGGCAATTTTTCTAATTCTACGTACGTACTTACAAATATATATATATATAAGTAAATGTTATTCGCCAACGCCCAAAAACAGATGTTGCTTATGAAAGAGCTTCGAAATTAATCCTTGATTAAAATTTACTTACAGCCGGTTTCACTAGCAATTTGAGTTGAAAATGATTTTTTTATTTTCAGTCAAATTCCATATAACATTCAAAAAATTTTAAATCCTTTTCCTTTTTTTTATTTTTGTTATTGATGTTGAATATAATCATTTTTCACTTAAATTGCTTTCATGAATTTGACTGTTAGTGTATTTTATGTTTTCTTGTTGAAATTTTAAAAATAGATACTCAGAAAATACCTTTAGTTTGCTTATGAACATATGTATACATACATATGTGCATATGTGCAGCGAAAAAAATTAAATTTTGCAAATAAAAGCCCATGGGTCAATCTTTTCCTGAATTCGCTGCAGTTATTTTTTTTTTTTACATGCTGACAAGCACTTCGTCAGCTCCTTTTCAAACGCCGCAACATAAATATGTATACAATTTACATAATTAAAAAACAGAAGCAACAACAAAATCGCGATACAAAATTTACTGCAAAAAATCGCAGTAATCAATAAAATGATAATTTAGGTGCGGCAGCCACTGCATACAAAGCTATCTCCAAAGTTACACATCATCTTTGCTGATGAAGAAATTCGAAACAGCATAAATATTAGAAAACCAACAACAATGGTGGCAGCACAACAGCCGGCCTCAGCACCCACAGACAGCAGTCGTTGTTGGGCAGCATTTGAGTGGCATGCAAATATTTATTATTACACACAAGTGCATGTTTGTATGTATGCGCAACGTTGAGTACAAATGGAGTTTATTACTGTTAAATGATGCCTGCGAATGTGCGGCAAAAGGTAATCGAAAATAAATTAAAAACCTCGAGAAAAAAGTGAAAAAAACCCAACATAATTTTGCTCAAAAGTTTTGATGGGTCATAAATAAATAAATGAATCACAACAAAAACAAAACACAAGGCATGCAAAGAAGAGTGAAAGTTTGTAGTCGTTGAAAAATAAAAACAAAAAAAAAAAACAAAATGCTTGCGGGAAGTGAAAAGGTGCCGCACTTAGCCACAAAATTCCAACGCAGCCGCCGCACTGCATACCGGAATTTTCGAATTTTTTCATTCTATAGTTCAACGTATATTTACCATTTTATTTTTCTGCCTGCCCATGAAGCGTCACGCTGCAGCGTGCCAGTACTGTCAGTGTAAGGTTGGTTCACGCCAATGCTCGGGCGTTCATTGACACATTTACATTCGATTATGAATTGATTTTTATGTTTCAGTGCGCTCGCGCGACATCAACGGTTTCACTGATCTGGACTCGACAGCAATGGCTAACAGGTGAAATTATTATATTTTGTTTTTTTTTTTTTGTTTCTTGTTGGGCATGGATTTGTCATCGTACTTCTGGTATGAATTTGATTTTTCACTTTCATGCCTGCGTGTGTGGCGATATTTTTTCCTAAAGTGAGAATAAATGTTTTTTTAATGAGAAAAAGTAGTGCAAAGTTAATGAAATCCTTTTCACGTATTCTATTTCACCACCGTTCTTGCGTTTAGGATACATTCGTCTGAGATTTTTTTAAGTGAAGAAAGTTTAAAGTATTTGTTTTGGATAATCAAAATATGGCAACCTTTTCCTGAATCAGCCTTGGGCTTTTGTAAGGCTAATTATAAACAAGGCGTAGGTAGTCTTATTTTTTTGGAAGTGGGGATATTACACGCGCTAGGGCCGCTCATACTCTATGGTGTCCACGCATGGTGAAATGCCTTTGATAAGGCCAGCGTAGTTAGGTACTTAATTTCGGACTACCCTTCATTTCGAGAGCTAGGCGATATCTAAGTCCCTTTGGTCTTTGATGGTAAGTTCGGAAATTTCTGCCGAGTGCTTAACTTTCCTCCAGACCGCACCGAAATGCTTCGCTATCAAGCTCATATGCATTCCAGGCCATAGCGATATTGCCGAAGACTGTAGAGCCCGTTGGGCCATGGGCAGATCGGAGTAAGTCTAAGGAGCTCTTAAAGCTAAACAAGATGCTTCTCTCGATATTGATGGCAGTCCTAACTGGCCAATTTCCGAGCGAAATTTATGGTTTAAAGCTCGATATCATATCAAGTTCGTTATGTAAGAGCTGCAATGAATTCGATGAGGGGAGTCATTTCAATACCAGCTGCTTATCTATCCAGCTTACACGAGCTTGGGTTTTAAAGACTGTTTGGGCTCAATTCTATTCACTCCACAAACAGCTAAGCGTCGTCGGTAAATTCTCCTGCCTTCTCGCCGTTTCCCATTTTACTCCGCTTCCAATATTTAAATGGTTTCAAAAGAACTGTACTAACAACTAACTCAAGTGTGTCTAATTGCATTTTGTACATATGTATCTATATATAAAGAAATGTGCTACATACATACACACACACACAGTTGTGATCGGTCGAGCTTTACCGAATGTGCAGAAACTTTAAGAACCACGCAGAGAAAACGGTTCTTTAATGCAACTCTTGACGGCTTGCTACCCAGAAATTTCTTTATTATGAAGCATTGAGTTACAGTTAGTTGAAGAAATGAGCTACTATGTAACAACATTTCAATTACAGGTTCGCTACTTAAGTCTTTCGCTTTTGGGCAAATATGGCAACTTATTTGCTTATTAGCTCGAAGAAAGTTCATTGCTTTCTTCTCCAGTATTTCTGTGGGTGTTAATTTATTTCCAATTCAATTCTTTTCGCCATCAACAACAATGAACGCTGTCGTCTAAAATACATAATTTCGAACACACTATCGTTTAAATAAAAGATTTACGAGCGCAAAAATTTACTATTTAGCATAATATTTTTTTGTTTCGTACACTCGCTTGCCTTGCGGTACATAAAACAGCAAAATATGCAAAGAATTGGCAGGTGCCGTTGTTGCCGTTCATGCCATTTTAGAGCTGTTTAAATTGAGCATTGCCGCCAAATCAGTTACTTACCTACTCTGCGAAACACAAACACAGACACATAAATTACGTTCACCAAACAGCCATCTAGTTATGTATATATGTATATACGTGCTAAGCATTAAATTTGAAAATAAATAGAGCGTTGAACTTTGATTTTCAGTGAATTCTTTTTATTTTCACATTCTGCTATAAAATTTCAAATAAGCTAACGAAAAAAAAAATCAAATCCCCAACAGAAAAGTCTATTCAAAAGTCAAACGACTATTCAGTCAAATCGCAGCTGTATAGAAGAATTTACGGTTGAACAATTTCCAAGCTAAACTTGCAGCGATGGCGCCAACCACCCTGCGCTGCCAATTCGAACGCTGGCTGCTTAAATAAGTGATTCTCGCGCAAGTGAAAGCCCGTTAGAGTTGAGTAAACAGGTTGCCCAAATGTTTAGCGGTGCTAGATACATGCATACATACATGTGTGAAGTGTTGTCAACATTCCATTTTAATACCAAATATGCAAGCGTGCAAAAATATGCTAAAAATGCAGAGAATAAAAGCAAAATGGAAAAGCAAAATTAAGGTTTGGCATTGGCTTTGCATGTCATCCAACCATGCAGTGATCGTCTTGTCGCCTTGTGGTTATTGTCATTAGCACCGGCAGTGACTATGTAGTGTGTGAGTATTAAATCACACAAAAACTGGAGTAGCGAGAAGCAAAATCTAGCTAAATGACTAACATTAGCATTGACAATATGTACTTTGGTATGCTGCGCTTAATGTTTGTTATTATCAGCAGTTTTAACTTCGCGCGAGCCTCTTGTTTTGACTTTAAGTGAGTATTTTAAGTAGTGCCGCTTCTCAATAAATTTTAAAAATAAAAAATATTTTAGCGAAACGAAAACAAAACAACTTGCAGAAGAATTCATTCAAGATAGGTGCGGAAATGATGAGGCGCCCAGCAGAATAGCATGACTAACGTATTTTAATATGCAAAGCGAGATATAAAACTCATTCTACATTATAAATATAGAACGCAGTTTTTTATTTAAGCCTTATATTAAAATAGCGGTATCAATTAATATAAAACTGTTACTTGAAATTTTTCTGCATGGGAATCTTACCACTTTTAGTTTAGAATTTTCATTACAAAATTTCTTTCTAAAATAGTACAGCGTGGCTCTGTCGTTGGGCATGGAAATATCCGTAAGGCTTGGACAGCGCTCAGGGTGACATACATATATAGCAAAGGTCAACAGAAGCTCCTAACGATTTTTGTCCAATCAATAATTCTTTGTTTACAATAAAAAAACTTTTGATACGCTAACTCATCCACATATTAATAATAGTATGGGTCGACTCAGATCCCTCTGAACATGATCTTAAGGTAGAGAAAGGATTCTCACAAAATCGCTTTGCAGTGTATGCCTTTCTCAGCATCCCGGGGCGTTTTACCAAAGTCTCCTCAGTGCAATCGTCAGATCCCTAGACTAGCTTGTGATCGAAAACAATCTATTTGAGCTAATACACCGCCTTCTTTGTGACAGAACTGTGGCGCCTGAATGGGACAGTTTCACAGGAGCACACCACAGGATACTCGACTCTTTCTATAGCAAAATATTGGTCCCTCTGATAGTGTGAGTTACGTTGCCTAGACTGTAGATAGTCGACTTCGACTCCGGCTCTTGATGATATTCTTAGCTCGGGACTCAGGAATTGAACACTGAAGTATTTGGGGATGCGCCATCTTTGTCTCCAATTAACTCCGACTCCAACTAGCTCAGTCCTTACTAATATTTCAGGAATTTACTTTGCGAATGATTTGGCCACAGAGGCTACGATTTACTAGGGCTCAGCGAGAAAATATAGCGCAATAGTTCCTTTGGCTATATGGCGACCATTTTTGGGCCTCGTTAGATACGAGCAAAGCTGAGTTTGCGGATAGTCTCTATATGCACCAAATCTATATATGTACTATGTATTTTCATTCAGCAAGGTCGATACAAACAAACTTAAAAATTATCAGTGGAATTGAATATCCAAATACCTAAGACAAATCCCCTCATTTCCTTCTAAAATTATTTTCATCAAAATTTCCAGTAAAAGTATGCAAAGTGCTAGTTTTCCTCTTCCATTTCTTTCATACTTTCCGCAACCGATTTATGTGACTTGGCACACGCCAATCACAGTTGCAGTTATGATGGCTGTCTACCGTTCAGTTGTCACTTTTACAGCCAGCGAACAACTCAAAAGTATATATGACACACTTATGATGCTCATTTTAGCGGCGCAAATTTTCCATAACTAACCATCAACAGCTGAAAAAAAGCAAAAAAGCGCTTACGCGAAGAACAACCAACAGAAAATTATGCTGCTGCAATTCCCTTTTTGTAGTTGTTTCCAATTGCGATCGCGGTAGACGTTGCCGTTGCAACTTTAGACGACCTGTTAACAACTTGCGTACAAAAGCAACAACACCAAAAGCCAGACACACTGGAATCCGCCGCCTAAGCGCTGAAAGCTGACTGATGCCGGCAGCGTTGTACACGCCGCGCTAACTGTTCACTTAAAACAAGAAATGAAGTCTATAATAACGGTGTACAGCGTAAATGGACTCCGGCAAGAGCATCAGCAATGAAAGTGGTCAAACGGCTAACAAAGAAACGCTCAAAATAAATATACATACACACTCACAAACGGCTGCTTCGCTTACGATGTTCGCGAATTGTGTTTATCTCGCTACAGACCTCTTCCAGACAGGCCAAAATAAAGTTGTTCACAGGATGTTGGACTCGTTGCTGTGAAAAGTGAATGTTTTTAGTCAGGAAAAAAAAAAGAATAAAATGGAACAACACGAAAGTGCGCAGAGTTTATGTAAGTCAGGGAAAAAGTTTATGAAAAAAGTAAGTATTGGTAATGCAGCGGACGACAGCTTTTAGCTTCTAAAGTTTAAGCTTTTTAGATAGGCGCAACCGCAATGCCTAGTAACTGGTATGGTTGATATTTGACTGAACACTTTCTTTATAAATTTTGTATATTATTCTAATCAGTTCCTTATATATGTAAAATGGTCTACAAATGCGAAAGTGAGTAGTAAATTATGCGCTGTAAAGAATCTTTTAAGATTTGCTCTTATAAAATTCTATATTGCTTTACATACGTATCTATGTATGTAAAGGTGGCTTAGAAAATATTTGAAGAATTTTTGGGCTTGGCTCCAAACGAGAGCTTATTAACTACTTGGATAGGTGGATGTGACCTTGAAGAACGTTACCAGCCGTCAAAATTCTGAAACCGCATTAGGCATTCAGTTTCGATTTACATAATGGTATAATTAAATTACATAAAAACAATTAATTACTTTTTCTTCTACAAGAACACTCTTGCTGTCACCCACTGGCAAATCATTCACTAGCTCACAGCGACAGCGCACCTAAACGCCTACGCATGCGCCCCAACGGATTCCATCAGGCAGCCATACCACTTTGTTTAAGTGAAATATGTACCCAAATGTAAGCATTAAAGAATGCCTGAATACTCTCTGCTTTGCCGATGTTTTTACTTATTTATGTATGTTCGCTCCAAACAAGCCACACATCCAAGTCTAGCAAACAAAATTATGGGGTTTGTCTAACAACCTGTCCTGCTGTGTGCGCTGCCTTGAACCGTTCGACTAGTTATTTATGTATATTGTTTATTATTCTTATTTGTTGCTTATTTTACTAAAATATAGTTGGCAACAATTGCTTTGCTACTTTTCGTTCAAAGTGTGAATATAAATTGTAAATAGTTGTTGGCATCTGTGACAAGTCGATTCTCGTTTCTAGTCGTTATTCACTGAGCTGTTATTCTTTTATCGGCTATGCTTGTTTAGTTTTTTGTTTATACGGTCTGCGGGACTGGTTAGAATCAATGGTGCTTCTTTTACGAGCACTCAAGTGACACTTAACGCAACGTGATGCCACTGTCGAAGCGTGAAAAATGCCGATGGCGGGCGCTTGCTTGTTAAGGGCATTTGCTTTGGTGTAGCTTGGACTGTTGTTTGGATGTTGCTTTTGCGGGTGTGCTGTGCAACCAAAGAGAATGGCATTACACCCGCAGTTTAGTTGATATTTTTTTGTTTGATTGTGGATTAAAATTTTAATAGTTGTTCGTAGACTTGACTCTACTGAAAATATTTGGGATACATCTTCTTTCCATAAAAAATCGAATGCAACGTTTATTTTTCTTTTTTTTTGTAGAAATAAAAGCATTACAATAAATCGTTTAATACCTGCTCCTATTAACATAAATTTGTAATTCAATTTTGAGCAATTTTTAATGCTCTTTATAAGAAAACTTCCGAAATCTCTTACCTGTTAGTTATCGTTAACTGAAAATTTGTATATTTTGCCTTTCAATTTATCAGCCGCCAAACTTGACTGCCCTACCAAGCACCTTTGTTTTTTATTTTTTTATTTTTTTGTTGTTTATGGCCTTATTGAACAATTTTATTGAGCTTCAGGTTTTTTCCAATGAATGAATTGAGTACAAATTTGAAGAAACTAAAATGGTGACAAATGTCTCCAGGTCAATATTTCATCTTCTGCAGGGGTGAGTTATATTTTTCGCTCAATGATTAAGTCAATAATAAAATTTATTTGAAGACGATATTGGATAACTGCCACATTCTATTTAGAATTCTTTGGACAGATGATAAAAAAAAAAAACATTTTTTTATATAGATAAAAACCTGAACAAGGTGGCCTCACATGACACAGAAACCGAGCGAACATGTCGTTGGATGTTTTTTTTGGGGGACCAAGCGAAAGACTGCTTCATATTGCATAAATCTAACATTCTACAAGTTATAGAAGAGATATTTCATAATATGTGTCACAAGTGGTCGAAAATATTAAAAGAGGCAGCCATTTCAATGATGCAGTTTTTCAAGCACAACACCGAGATTAAAAATCGTATTATGAAAAATGCCTCTTTATATTTTCAAAAACACAAAATAGATTAATCTTATATATTCCCTAAAAATAGAACACATATAGTACACATTAAAAAATTAACTTTTTTCGTATTTGTGGAACAGTTTTTTTTCTGAACATTCTTCTGTTTGTAACATCAGTTTTGAGTGATGTTTTGCGTTCTGAGCGCTAATAGGCAAAGAGAATAGGTTTAAAAAAGCATTTTCTTTTTCCAAGCCAATGTCCGAAACCTATTTGAAATGAAAGTGGTATCCCCAATGAATAGACATCTCCAGCACCGACTTGAAGAACCGGGCACCGTACGCTCCTCAAAAAAATTCCATTGACATTTGCGGGAGAGCTCAAATTGAAAAACTATATAGATAAAATAAATAATAACTAAAAATTGACCACACTCAATAGCTCCGGTATCTACCACCAGGCCTATGCAGATGATGTGGCCAGTTATGTCATGGGCCCAACTCTCAAAGCTCTAGCTAGAAAGAGAAGATTAGAATATTTCGTTCCCTTTACCTCTGAAAAAGCTCTTATTCAGAGCTTTTCCTAAGAAAGTACTTGATCCATTATAGTATTTACACTTCCTTGATTTTGTACTGAAAATATGTGCTACAATCTTAAGTTTCTTGAAGCAAGGTTCTGGCTTAGCCCGAGCACAGATAAAGGAGGCAATTTTCTTTTTTCATTTGGGAAATTTCAAGCTGAAATATTTACAGTGGTTTAAGTGCATGAAAACAGACGAAGAGGTATAGTTCACATCTATTTGGTGGTAGCCGTATAGCATTTAAGCCGTTGGCCAGACCTCTAATAATTTTCAAAGAGCTTCGGCAGTGCTAGTTTCGGTTAAATTGTGTTGTAATCTTAGTTTCAGATACCGTAAGATTAGCTATTATTCAGACAGATCAGATCAGGATTGCTTGACATCAAGTGGCTACATACAGGCAAAATAAATGATTTTCTCAATCTCAAAAGGTCTGGATAGGTAACTGGTCTTATTAAATAAATTGGTGGACCGTAAGCCACCTGTTGGACTGTAGCTTACTGTGGTTGGCATACACGCAACAAATGAGTATTTGCTTCGTTCAGTTGTTAAACATTTAGAAACGATATTAATTACAGCTGGCGTAAGTAGGCCTAAAACCAATGCCTGTTGCGCAAACGAAATACATAAATCATACTTTTATTGCAAATAAATATTATGATATATTGGCCAACTTGTTGACAACTTTGCAAGCTTCGAGAATTTTCGCAAAAAAACGGCCTCAAATGTGGGCAGCAGCAATGCAGTTTATTTGCATTTAGGCTACGCTACAATTAAATTTCAAACAACAACAACTGCCTTAAGCTGCAATTGAATAACTTACCTACCTTTGGTTAAGGTCTATTGGCATGCGACGACCGGTACATGAAAGCCATGAGAGTGTCGCCAGTGCAATTGCAAGCACCCCGAGCTTTCTAGAGAGAATGCAGCATATTGAGAGCGTATGCGAGCTTAAGCCGGTACTGGTGATTTACTTGACGCTTCTGCAACGGCACAGGTGATTTCGGTGCGCCTTCACAGTTGCCTCGCTGGCTGCACATTTCACACACACACACACACACACACACACACACACACACACAAGTGCACACATAAGCAAGCGAGCAAAATATGCTTTTAAGCGAACAGGTTGCCGCTAAACGAGCTTTGCTGTCAACAGCAGCACCAGCAACACCAGCAACAACAGCAGCATGTTTCAACAACAAAAGCATTCCATAGCACATTTTTGTAGAAAAAGCAAAAGCAGCAAAAATCATGCGCTTACGAATAGTTTCGCGCATGAATAACCCGTTCGCTTGGCATTCAGTCAGTCAGCGACGAAACCTTCAAGTGTTAGCAACACAGCGACACAACAGCGCGCAACAAGCTTCAATTTACCATTCATCATCCAGTGCAATTTCTCGAACCATTTGTTGTCCTTTTGTTGAACGGCGCACGCGTTAAGACAGACAACGGTAATGTTTGTGAAGTTACGCTAGTGCCTCTATTAGACTCTAGATACTCTAGCATGGCTCTCATTTTCATATGCGTTTATTTGTGATGCGCGTTCATTGATTGATTTTTCACGCTGGGTTATCTCGTGCTGTCCATGCTACTGACGCATGCGCATCTGCATTGAAAGTAGCCAAAGTGAAATGCGTGATTTTCTCTTACTTATTGCATTCGATCGAATTGAATTCTATTTGGTTGTGATCATAAACGAAGAAATGTAGAAAAAGAAAAAGTGCGACCGTCAGTGACAAAGTGCGCGGAATCACAGAAAACCACAAGCGGCTTTTCGACGAGAAACAAAAATTGTATTTTTTCCAAAAGGGGAAAGCGATACTGTCGCATTAGCGTCTGTGTTTTGTGAAATAATTCTTTTATGTGTTATCTTTTTCGTGTTGCATTTGTGAAGGAAAAAAATATATGCTGAACAAAATTTTGTATGACATAAAAAATTATTAATTCTAACTTTGATGAAAGACAAGGTGAACACATTAAAGTATTGTTATTGTTGTTGTAAGTTAACAACGATGTACTCTTTAATGCCTAAATATGCGGGTCACAGAAAGAGACAAGTATTTAAATTTAGATATTATCTCTGGAAGAATTTACAAAAAAAATTGTTATTTAATATTGAACACTTATTTACATACATATTCGTATTGAAAATCAAGAGTTTCCAAAAACCATATAAATAAAAATAAAATAAAAATAAAATATAAATAAAAATAAAATATAATATTGAATCTTCCCGCGAAAACCCCGAATTTTCTGGACAAACTTGAAGGGCCTTACATTTTACTATCAATGCCTCATTATTAAGCAAATTTTTTCCGTTTTTTTGCTTTAAAAAAACCTAAAAATTAATCATAACTACTTCTTGGACAATTACAAAAGAAAATCTTCTATTATTGTTGCAGTTGGAGATAAATCACTGCGACCTTACGATCTATTGGGCACCTTCTTGGATATTAAGTCTGCCTATTAACCCAGTAGCTGAGATAAGCTTTAGTATCAAGCCTAATCTTCTTGATTACACTACGCCCTCAGTTATTTAATGTATATTTTACGTTTGTGCATCAGTTTAGGACACCTTTCCAAGATGAGCTCTGCAGTTTCGATATAATTCTTGCAAAATCTACATTGCTGCTGCAAGTAAATTCCCAGTTGAGTAGTCGGTATGCAATGTCCTCTCAGGATACCTGTAACAATTTTTAATTTATTCTTGAATAAGTTCATGCATTCCTCAAAGCTTTTTCGGTTATGTTTATGTTTCTAAAATTGCTTTGGACTTCTTTGAGCCTCTTCTTCCAGTCGGACCAGGTCAAAGAGTGCAGTTTTTCCAAAGACACAGAAGGGCACTGGGCCGGTGTAGGGGTTGATTCTCCTTTCTTCGCAAGTTTATCAGCAATTTGGTTTCCTTCAATACCAGAATGTCCCGGAATACATAGAACCCAAACTCGATTGGTCGGAGCCAAAATATTCAGCTCATCAAGGCACTCCACCGCCAGGTTAGATGTTATCTGATGTAATCGTACATTCAAGTTTGCACATCTTTCTATAGCGCATATTTCAGCTTGTAAAATTAACATATTTTCCGCCATATCTTCCAAGTATCTCAAATTCTATTAAACTACATCTATCCCAAAACCCTCTTCAGTCAATGAGCCATCAGTGCACCGGTTTATCATGTTTTTATGGGTATGTCCTCCTCTTTGCGGAGTTTAAATTAGAGAAAATTATATTCTATCTATAATGCATAGATGGTCATTTTTTAAGCCTTCAGCCTCCGAATATCTCACTTTTAACCAGTTATTGTTTTACTGATAGTAAATCTTCGGAAAAATCGACGTGTTACAGAATAAAAAAATTTCGTGGAAATCAATGGAGGTTCTCTTTTCATAACAAAGATTTTGTTAAATTGAAAAAATTTAGTTTTGAAATTTTTCTCCGGTTAACTGGCCTTTCTAAGCATTGCTAGAAACCTAAAAATGTTACAGATTTTTAGAAATAAAGTTAAAATTACCTAAAAAAGTCAGCACTTTTATGCCTAAAAATTTAAGAGCACCGTTTCAAATTCAAGTTAACGGTACTCATTAAATTAATTGTTGGCCTCAAGAGACCTTTTTCTGATATCTGTAAGCAATAGGCCTTCCGTGCTCGACGCAGTAACAATTTAGTTCCAAATCCGTTTCTTTACAAAAAAAACTTATTTTCTCTTCACTGCTATTTGACTGGAAGGTCTTCCAATATAGCTTCCAAGACTAAGGTATATTACCTAAAAATGCCTGCCGAGAAGTTCTAATTAATAAGAGCTCCTCATTTGGCCGACTGGTTTTATGACAAAAGTAACATAGTTGCATAGGTTTGCCTGTAAGAACTTACCATTACAATTTAATTATTGTTTCATCTTGGCTGCTCGAGTGTCCAAAGGTTAATCTCATTAGTCAAATATTTCCGGAAGAAAAAAAGCGATAACGACAAGTTCACCTCACGATTTTTAACATAATTAATAATTAATAATTTTAAAATATATTTTATTCGCAGATAGGGAGATAATTATTTACTTATAAAATCAGTAGCATTAATAAAATCCAGAAACAAGTCACGATGCGAGACCTAAAATTCCGAAGCTAAAGCGAAAATATAATTACTTAGTCTAGCCCCAAAAAGGTAAACTTGGTCATACTGGTCATAATAGGTAATGAGAGAATCTAATAGTACCCTTGAAAAAGCAATACAACAAAGTTTAAATTTTATTTTGATTTCAATATCTTCCAATATCTTTTGATTTATAGTTAAAAGTTTCTGAAAAAAGTTATACTTGTTGCCATCAGTGAAGGCAAATGTTTTTATGGCTTTTATCTATTCTCGTCTACATTTGCTCAGTTTTGATAGGCATTTGGTGAGAGAGGTTCGTTTCTTAAGTCTTTTGTATTGGCAACGAATTGAGGGCAAAGTAATTAATGAGCCATATTGAATTATTAATAATTAAATCATTATAAACTAAATAAGTATTTACAGCATAAGTACTAAATGCCGTTTTTCATAGCTTTTATTGCCATTGTCCAGGAGAAGATTTCGAACCAAAACTCAAAAAGGTAAAAACATTACCACAATTAAAGATATTTAGTTGCTACAGACATTTCAATTCATATGCAAATAACATCAAAGAGTAGCACCTTTTTCACTACTCATTTCGAAAAGGGAATGATTCAGAAAGAAGAAAACGGGAGTATTTTTAAATCTGCTGCAAAATCTCCAGTTTACTGCACCCAAAAGAGCTTATCAACTATGCATAGCATTTGTGGTGGCTTATGACGTTTACGATGCACGATCTGCCACAGCTGCATACGATCAATGTGCCAAAATGGCAGCTGCATATACGCTTCGAAGATTTCTGCCATTTTTCTTCAATAGAATGTTAATTGCAACTGCATTCTAGCCGAATTGGCACAATTGCAGGCAGACAAAAATTGTGTGTCACATCAAACCCAATGCGAACGAAAAGTCTAGAATGGTTAAATATTAATTGCAAATTTTTGATGCTGTAGGCTGATGAATGTGTGGCACCACAGCCAAAAAAAAAAAAAAATTATGAAAAAAACACAGCCGAACTCATTGCATACCACAGAGACAACGTACTGCAGTGTGTAGGTATGTGTGTTTTAATTCGCCACGAATTACTGACAAAGCCACTTGCAAGTTGATGGTATTCAAGGCAGCAAGAGCAACGATTTCGGGCCAACCCAAAATTCTTGTAGATAATTTGCTGCTCGTAGTGAGATACACATGGCACTGGGTGTATATGTGTGTATATATGTGTATGTGTGGCTTGTGTCATGTAATATAAAACAGTGTGGCTGAAAAACAATATAAATCACAGCAATAACATAATTGGTGCCACACAAAACTCACTTAAAGACAACGAATCGTGAGAATTAGATATTTAATGCTGATTATTTCCGATGTCGAATTGTTTCCAAACTAATTTTTGTATAATTTATTCTACTTTATTTTTTATTGTAAGTAAAGTTAGTGCTTTTAAATTGGCAGCAACGACGTGCTATTTAGTAGCAAAAAAAATCTCTGCGATTTGCGATTAAAAACGGGTGAGGCCACTTCTCTGGGCAAACACACAGCTTGCAAATTTCTACAATAATGACCAGAACGTTCTTTTAGCTAAACAAAAATTTTGCAAATTTCAAAAGCCCGCGCCACCACACCACGCAAATTGTTTTGGCAACAATAGCAAAAGCACTAACAACAACAACAAACATACACGGGTGTTATAATTGAAAGATTGAGTTTTCGGGGGCGTTAATTGCTACATCAAATTAAATTTTGCTGAACGAATGAATTGCCGGTAAGGTTTACATTTTCATTTTTTGTTGTTGTTAATTTTAATAGCTGCGATAATTGCTTTTTTTTGGACTACAAAGTCGCCAACAGGTGAACGGGGTTAGAAAAAACGAAAGCGTTTATTTTTTTGCTTCAACTCACTGCGCCCTTCTCCTCTCAAACCCCCCCCCTTGCCCACTTCAATATGCAGACAATTATTACTTTTGTGTTTTCTTGGCTTTTCTCTTCTTACACCTTTCGTTTTTTCGCCTCACTTTTGCTTTCGTTTACTTGTAGTAAAACATGTAAATCTACAATAACAAAAACCTCAACCACCGTAGCAGCAACAACAACAAACAGTAAAGCAATTCCGACAACAAGTTCACTTCGCGTCCGCCTCTGCCAGCTCATAGCCAGCTACATATTAATTTACGATAAAAGCGATAAACGTACAAGTTAGCCACGCCACTTCTCGCGCTCACTTCGTGCGGTTCCTTTTTGGTGTTGGTGTATTTGCTCGCTTTTTCTGCTTCACTTTCTGATTGGTAATTATGCGCCTTGTTGGTTTTGTTTATATGTGCAATGTAGTTTTCGTATGTTTTTCTTATTCCTGCGCGATTGAATGTGTTGAAGTGTGCGAATGCGCATGCGCGCCGGTGCGATGCAATGCCCGTTTGGCAAATACAACGCAAGCAAAAAATGAAAACTGTGTTGGTGTGAAAATGTGCAAAAAAAAAAATACTCTAGTGACCAGTTGTTTACAGGCATCGATAGAGCGCCGATAAGCTTAAAAAAAGTGTTTAGAATATTGCAGTGAAAGGAGAATTGCTTTAAGAAACTGTTGACCTCAGATCAGCTGGTTTTATCATTGCAAATGCAAGAGTTCGGCATTTTGGCGTTAATGAGGAAAAAATAATTTCAAACTAAGGAAAAAGAATTATTTTTTCTCAGATAGCTTCAAAACTAGTAGCGTTCCACATTCCAGCTCGACTAAAGCCGCCGAATATTTTGCTTCTTCCGATCAGTGCGTTTCCTACTTCAGAACTACCTTTTCCGATGAGAAACTACGCCCTTTAGGTACTTGAATCTCAGCTTTACTAATTTCTGTTTTACGAACCTCAAAAACAATCAAAATTGTAAATCGCTTTGCCTTTCAAATATTTCTCTATCCAGTTCTACCCTTTAACAATTTTTCCCGAATTGGTAAGCCATATAACTGAATTAATTAAAATGCCAATCGCTTTATAAGCGCTCACTCAACTCCTACAAGTACTTTCAATATTTATTCGGAATACGTGCAAAAAATTTTAACATATCGCCAAAAGTACATTTTCGCGTGTAACAATCTGCAGGTGAGCCAATTTTGGCAAACACCAGTAATGTTGGTTCACCAAAAAAAAAAAAAATAATTATTTTAAATATTCATTTGTACTTATTAGAAACAGAAAGTTAAGAAAGAGCGTCTCGCTACAGGGCAAGAATACCGAATATCAATGTTGAGCTAAATAAAGGAAATGCTTCAAAAATCACGTAAACTTACTGCGATGGAAGAGACAATGTTTATTGCAAATTTTAAAAACATCCGAAATCACTTTGGAATTTCTTAAATAAATTTTAATAAAAAAGCATAGATCAAAAGAAAAGTTTGTTGCTAATCTGAGAATTTAAGGTGTTTTTAGGTTTGGTTTATGTTTCAAACGCTGCAGCCAAGGATAATATTGATTATAACTTTTACTAAAAAAAGTTGTTTTTTGTTAATTTTTTAATGAATTTTATTTATTGCGCAAAAACCATCGTTTTTTCAAGTTTTGTTTTTTTCGCTCTGAAAATAAAAGTTATTTTTTGAGTTTTACATTTTATTTAGGAAATAAAACGACGACCAAATCCAATATAAATACGAAGACTAATACAAAGACAAGAAGAATACGAATATTACGACGAAGAAGTATGATGCGACTATGAAGACAAAGGCGATTACGAACATGAAAACGAGAATTAAATAGACGAAAAAATAAATATGAAGACGAAGAGCCCAAAGGTAGACCGTGACGAATATGAAGGCGAAAAAGTGATGATTAGGAAGCTCATTGCCTTCGATTTCACAATGGCCTGGTACCCAGCGTTACTGTGTTTTTGGCTGCCAAAATTTTAAGCGTGTCAAAATAGCGTCTAACCAGCTTGGATTTCATAGTCCTCTTTGAAAGGGCCTGAATGGCTGCTTGGCTATCTGAAAAGATAACTATAAAGACGCGTTTTAAATCCTTTCAAGGTTTAATTTTGTGCAGTTTAAAATTGCGACTATTTAAGCCTGAAATACAGTGGGCCATTGGCCGATGGGAATTACAGGTTTGGTGCTAGGTCAAAAAATACCTGTACCAGCTTTGTACTCCATCCTTGAACAGTTTGTGTACCAGCTACTTGAGTGTAAACGTTTTTTCGCCACCACTCTAAGCTAACCAGAGTACGTATCTGGCATTAAGTCCAGTGAGCCCATTTTCGCATTCTTCTCGATCGGGGTTTATCTCTTGGAACTTTCTGCCAACGCAGACCCCTTTAGTCATGGAATCAGAGATCCCGCATATTTACAACCCTAATATTTTTCCAAGAATACCTACATGAAGCTTCTTTGTGAAGTCCGATTTTCCGAAAGCGTTTGAATGAGTTATACTAGGCTCCGTGATGAAAAGTATTTTCGCTATGGCTTGGGTACAAAAGCTCCCCTTCTTGACTAGGTTAAGGGTGACTACTTTCAATCCCACCTAGGGATTTTTATCGGCTTAATAAGTCTAAATCCCCAGTCTAATGAAGTCTGTTAAAATATTCGTACCGCCATCTCCACAGGCTGAGCGGATGAATCCGGAAAATGTGTGAAGTGTGCGACCTCAGCATTTTTATGGTAATATTTGGAAGGCTGATGTTCCCCTGCTCATTTATATCTCGACACACATATCTATGTTGATCACTAGACTCACCAAGGTGATTTTCTTTGCTAATGTCAGCCAATTCGAATTTTCACTTATGCAAGAAAACAGAAATCGATTATAAACTCAATTTAAATTACCAGCAGGCAATTTTCGAACATTTTTTTAATTTTTTTTTTTACTCAGGTTACGAAATATTCGATTGCACATTTCTGGTCAACTGCAACTACGGCAATTTTACTATTTTAGGAAAAAATGCAATTAAAAACCTCTTTGCTGGCAGCTAATTTGTTTTCGATTTATGTGCAGCAATTTTTACTGGATAAGCGGAAAATTACTCCCATAGCGGCTTTTTGCCGTGAGCTCCGCTAATGGATAGGCGTACTTTGAGCTGCGCAGCCGCACGTTTCCCAATTTTTAGTACAACAACAGATACATAGTTAATCTTAGCTAAGCCAAGATAGTGGACAACTCTGGCGTTGGAATGAGGCAAGCATAGTGTTGTTGGTTGCTGACTGCTGCCTGCTGCCTGCTGCCTGCTGCCTGCCAATGTCCACGCTTACGCCTGTTTGGACGGCAGTTGTTATTAAATAACATTTTCGGTACAATTTTAAGTTGTAAAACATATTTTACTATTTTTTATGAATATTTTAAACAACTTCCCAATGCGACAATTTCCTGAAGCGAAGAAAGAGAAGTAAGTACCAAAATCATTAACCTTTTAGGTAAGTCAACCGCTAACGAGCGTCGTTATTTCCACCTGCTGTACGACAAACTTTGTTGTGCCACAACAACAAAAGCCGATACGGGCTGTCAGTGCAGCGAAAATGCGCCACGCATTGCAGGAAGCAAATTCATTGCTGTTTCCATTTGTTGGTAGATAGTTGTTTGCTTTGCGGCGCGTTGCTACAATTTGCTGTATTTAAGTTGTTTTCCTGCTTTCTGTGTCTGCACTTGATTTTATTTTTTTTTTTTCACTACGCCACTTTTGTATTGGCATTTTGCACGGCTATCAGCTCAACACTGGTAAATCAGCTTAAAATATGTTGCCGACTGAATGTTTATTTGTGTGTATGTACATATGTTTGTATTGGAGCGCTAAAGAGTACCACGCTGACGCCTCTACATCGTTTAGCTGACGCGCCGGCTGTGATTAATTGGTCAATGATCTGTTGTTGTCATTGTTTTTGGGTTTTGTTTTTGTTTGCTTTTCCCTTTTTCTGTTTGCCTGCTTCGCTATACTTATCCATTTTTGGTAAAAAAAATTGCTTTCTAAATATGCAACATGCAATTTCTTTTCACAATAATATTATTTGCCATTTTCACTCTTCCGCGTTTTTTGCATGGAAAACAAGAAAATTAATTTTGTCGCTAAGTTGCCACGCAACAAATGAAGCGGCTGGTGAGTGTAGCCTTAGTTGTGCGAAAAAAATTTACGAAAATACCATATCAATTATCAAGCAAATATTAGTGCCTATGTAATTTTTAAAACTAAATTTGAAGTCTTAACGGCTTACCATTCATATTTTCCTATATCGTGGCTTGTCTTTTTAGTTGAGCATTTTTCGGAGTATTATTATTTTTTTCTTAATAGATAATCAACGTCCCACTAAGCACACTGGTTTTGCTAGAAACTGCTTGCCGGTTATCATCCCAACGTTGCAATTTTGTGTTCATTTTTCTGCCTTAGTTCGTTGACCAAAGCTAATTAATGCAAACTAATATTTCTTTGCTTGCATAATTTATGAAATCTTTTTGCATTTTTTATTTTCGTGTTTTTTTTTGCTTAAACACATTTGGCCACAGTCACAGTTAAACCATGCAGTTTAGCGCCCTTGAATGTTTTTTTATTGCATGGAAAACTTTCTCTGTCAAGTCAAGTAAACGTTTACCATAATTTAAAATTGTAGATGGAAGCATTCACCTGCAAGTAAAGTGTTAACCACTTCTGCAGTAGTCATTCGGCTGGTAATATAGTCGACCTGCATGTAATCCTCTCAGACGATTCCCGCGTCCTTAACTTAGGAAGAATCTTTGCGCATTCATTATTCATGCCAAAGTGTTCGGGTAATTTGACACAGCATATATTGTTTGCAGCCGCTGTGGTGTAGCGGTCGGCAGTGCGCGCCTGGGTTCAAGGCTGGTTCAACCCAACATCAAAAAATAAAAATAAAAAGTTTTTTTCAAATAGTGATCGCCCCTGGTCAGGCAATGGCAAACCTTCGAGTGTATTTCTGCCATGAAAACAGCTTCTTATAAAAACATAATCGCCATTCGGAGCCGGCGTAAAACTGTAGGTCCCTCCCCTTTGTGTGACAACAGAAAAGGCGCACGCCACAAATCGGAGGAGAATCTCGGACAAGGTCAGTTATCCATCGTTCGCAATTTTAGTACATTTTTCATTTAATTTAAGTTTACATATTTTCGGAAAAATTCGAGAGGTGTAATTGACATCAGTATCCAGTCAACAACTATCTTTGAAAGCAGTAGCATTTTCCTCAGGGATTTAACAGCCCCCTGGCTGACAGTGAATCTTTATGTAGATATCATGATTCATGACCAAGGTTCTTATCAGATTGTACCTGTGTTACGACTTTATAAATAGCGTTTGCGCCTACAAAACATTAAAATAGACAGATAAACGGAGGCCAAAAGACATTCGTAAATGTTCTGTCTATGCAACTTTTTGTCAAGCTTTAACCTAACCGTGTAGATATATGTAGTTATATTTTTTCCCTTACCGGCCCGGCTCTGGTTTCCATTCCTACCTCGGAGGAAGCGGGATATTGAATTTGGCGCTGATGGGGTGGGTTGGAATGGTGTAAGGAGATTCTGTAGGATTCGTGAATTATTTTTTTAATTTTTCAAAGCTCACGTGAGCATAGTAATAACATTTGTAAACCTACAATCCTCTGGCCAATAGCGCTTTTTTATTCTTTTTGCTTTTTATTGTTATTGAGTATTTCTAGGACCTTGATTAATAAATAAATATTAGATGATTGCTAAAGACGACAAATTGACGTGGTTTTGCATTATCTGTCATTCTGCATAAAAAACTAGATTTAAAGTGGACTTGGCACCCTTTCACCATTAGGTAGCGATATCATAACAATACTAAGCTGATATAAGTATGTATGTATATTAGAAAAATTAACAAAAATAAAAATCATAACCATACAAAGTGACGTTGTACTAAATGAGCCAAAGTTCTTCCACTCCGTTGACTCTATAAGTTTTAAAGTTATTTCAATTCTCCTCAAAGTGGGAGTTTTCTCTTGCACACATTTTTTGTCTAACTTACAGTCACTCAATAAATATCAATTCAAACTCTATTTTTTTCCAGTTTCTTTTCACCGTGTTCTACTAACTCTTAAGCTGCTAATTGTAGCATTAATTGGCTTGCAAAGATAATATTATATAAGCGCAATTAGCATCTCAAAAGTGCACTTGTCTTCTACCAGCTCAAAAATTGAGTTCATGTCTTAAGTCTTTCGTTTTTTCACGCGCCAAATGCGAAAAACCCCTTCAAGCCTTACGTGTATACATATGTACATATGTATATGTGTGTATGTACGACAAACCAGCACTTGAACTGCGCCACTTTTAACTTCCTCAATTTCATGTGACGTAGCGCGTTTTTTTCCACGCTCATTTAATTGCTCGCAAGCAGACTGAAAACTACGTAATTTTTCTGGTACTTCAGCATCAAATGTAGTGGCGGCTATAATAGATTTAGTAACTGCTTGTAAGCAAGTGTGGGATTGTTTATAAATATATATGTATATATATACATATGCACATTACTATGGGCGTGTGTTTACTTAAAATTTTTTTTAATCAAAATTGCAAATCAAAGCTAGGCATTTTCAATTGTTAAATAAAAACACGCATGTGGCACGCACGACACTCAACCGCCACCACCGTCAGCATCTTGCTTTAGCAAACTGATAATTGCTGATCGTTGTGTGAATAGCCCAGCGGCGCGGCCGGAGCGAAGTGTGTGTAACATTTCATGCGAATCGCTGGAGTGAATCCTCTGCAACACTTTTCATTTCATTTCGTTTCGGTTATTTGCGTGTCTGCTGTTGTTTAATGCGCGCGTTAGTTGCGTTTTTGTTGCTGCATCTGTCATGTAATGCTTTTTACATGCATTTAATTAGCACTCATTGTTTAATTTTTTGTACATTTTTTTTTTTTAATAAATGCTTTCGTTACCTCATTTAACGGTATATTGAACTTAAGCGCTTAAATGTCAAAGCGGCTAAAGCGCCTTATGTAACAGCCTCACGCCACACGACATGAACCGAAATAAACCAAAATAGTAAACGTATTTTTTGAGAGGTTTTTTCTAAACTCAAATCTAATCGATAAACTGCGCAGCTGAGAAGTTTTCTTTGCTAATGAACGTGAGCTTGCAATATTGCACAAAAATATTGTGGTAATTCTTCTTTATTTGCTTCGTCTTCTCGAATCTTCTTTTCTAGTCACATATCAGCATTGAAAAGGCTTTGGTGGAGCGCGTGAATAACACAAAAAAAAAAACTTTATTTTCTTAACATCAGTTTCGTGTTATTGTTTTTCTGAGAGCTTTAGCTCAATGCTCAATGCAGCTGTTTGGCACTGGTGATGCCTATAGCAGCTTTTGCTTTTATTTTATTTTAATTTTTGCTTAAGGCTTCTCTAACACAAGCTGCGAAGTTAATAAATATGATTTTTTTTTATTATTCTTTCTAGAGGCGCTTTAATCTTTTTTTTTTTGGTTTTGTATTTCAGTAGCCCTGACCTGAGTAAAGAAGTATTCATTCATATATCGATGAAAAATACGTGCTTTTTTCAACTGTAAGCAAATGTGCATTTATTTAATTTTACTACAATTGCACGACAAGTGCGCACTCATTATTATTCAACTGGGCGTATACGCAACCTTTAAGTGGAGCAGCAAAACTAGTTATCCGAAAGTCAAAGCAAGTGAATGGCAAAAATAATAGCTTTCGGTTTTATTTTTAAATTTGAAAGAGGAATTTGCAAAAATAAGTGACCAATAAATTTTAAATGCAAGGCGGGCATATACACACATAACTAAATAAATAGATACAAATTTAAATAAAAAAAAGTATACACACACATCCATTGAAACAAAAAAAACTGTCTAAATATTTAAGTGTATGACGCATAATACTTTTTGTGAGAATATACATATATACGCAAGACAATTAAACATTAAAATTCCTAACAATAACTAAACGAAATCCATTCAAATAATATGAAATAAAAAAAAATTTTCATCTTTATCATCTCTTCTGCCAATCGCATCTTCATTCGCATTTACACTGCTGACCTTGTACGCTTGAAACCACTTTTTTCTTCAAATTTAATTCCAAGTTGTTTTTAACCAACAAACCTCGTAATTAGTTGGCATTAATTTCATAAGTATTTTGAATTTGACAGGTGTATGGTGTGCATTTTTTTTTTTTTTGAATTTTTAATTGTCCAATATCTATAAATAAATTCAAGTATAAGTGGCTTCTCGCATAGCCAACAGGTGTCAGTTAATAAATTTGCGTTAAAAAATTTAAGATTTTCAAATAAATTTTTATTCAGCTTTTTAAAACGGTATATTTTCAATATGACACAAAACAACAGTAAAGATCGAAAATTCTTCGCAACAATTAAGCGATAATTAAAAGTGTCTGAAGCAACGCAGTATAACGATAAATGAGCAAGGCTACGCCAGATAATCTCTGATTTCTTTTAGAGCAGTAAGGTCGTCGTAAGCTACATATTAGATTACACAGTGCAACAAATTTCAAAAAGTCGGAGGTGATGGGAATCGCACTAACAGCATTTGATTAGGCTGGTGAAACCATTTTTATTATATGCATACGTATATACGTATGTATACTAGGGTGGTCCTTAAAATCAAATTAATGATTTTTTTCCAGTCTCAGCTAAATCGGTAGTACCACGATCCCAGATATCACATATAAATTTTGGTCCCGATTGGAGTCGGTTAAGGTGTGTCGCATAAATTTGCTTCCTACATTTAAGGACCACCATAATGTGTATACATACATATATGTATGTAGGTATAAAATTTGTGAGCAAATCAAAAAAAAAAGATCATTGTACTTGTTTATTTTTGAACCTTATGGTTATGGAATGATTAATCACGGATGGAACAAAATTTTGGAACGAGTACTTCTCCTGAAATTGGTAAAGGTCTTCTAGCTGAATCTAAGTACGAAAAAAAGTATCTTCTTATTATGCATATTCTTGAAGAAATAAATATAAAAGCATTTTTTTCTTGAGAACTGCTACTGATTTAACAAGTTATGATAAAATAAAATTTTTTTTCCATTTCTTGTACATCATTTTATATGAATTTCTAGTTTTTCTGGAAAGCTGTAGACAGACCTTTACACAGCATAAGTAACTGTCATCAAAGTGATGCTTCTGTTCTTTCCATTGCTTGGGCACTTTGAACATTATAGGGTTTCTTTGACCCCCTTCTCACATCGTCTCAATTGTTCAGAGCACAGTTTATAAACAGTTTGGCTACTTATGTATTTATCACAAATGTAACGAAATACATTTGACTTATGAAGCCACCTTCTATGCGATCAAGATATTATATTAACAAAAATTTATAGAAACGTGAGAGTGAAAAATGCGCATACGAGAGTATTGATTACAGCCACTACATTAAACTGACGTTAATTTCAAAACTAAACATATGAAAAAAATTTAAAAAAAAAATTTTTTTAAAATGTTTTACCAAAAATTCGCTTCTTTCTGAACATAAAAGGCGCATCTGACATTAACTCAGCAGCAGTTACCTCAACGCTCGAGAACATAGGCCTTTGCAACATAGTGATAGAATTTGTGAGTAACCCTCTCAAAAATACGGGAATAAACGCTGAGTTAAACGACTCCTTTGTGTAGAAGTTTTCAGTAAGAGAGGTGTTTAGCTCCACTGATTTAGCAGTCGGGATTTGAAATACAATCCCTCAAATTCTGTTGTACTTCTCTACGTAACATATAACAAGGACTGAACAATGTAATAAGGAACCAAACTCTTTCTTGAACTCATAACCAAGTTAGAGACCTGACAAGGTAAGGCTGCAATTTCTGTATTCTCCCGCTTTAAAGCGGTCAGTAAAAATTAAACCCTGGAATTCAAGCTGCTTGTTTGGGTCCTTATAGCGGTCAAGTAACCTATTTTCAGAAATAAAATAGTAACTTGGTGGAATTCTCTATAAAAAGGTAACAGCTGTACATAGTCTACCGTTCGGCGTCTCAATAGGAAGGAGGACAAATCCGACCAAAGCGCTACTAAACTATATTTCGGCAGATTTCTGCACATCTTCTATGCCGCTGACCAGAAATAGCTAATCGTGGGGCCAAGAAAAGTGTAAAAAATTGGAGCGGTAAATGTTAATGCTATTTTAAAAGACTTTTTTTGCGCTGATTACGAGATCCATAAAAATACTACCGCTGCATCTTGACCCTAAAGTCATTTACAATTGATTTTGACATCACTTTTTCAATTGCACAATTTTCCAGTGTTTTATTTTTTTTGCGTTGTTAAATAAATAACTATACGAGACCATCAGGTCAAGGTGGCAAGTACACATAGTATTTGCAGAGATAGTAGTCGGTTTTTCTAGCTTTTATTTAAGCCAAAGTGGAAGGTTCCTTCAGTAGTTGGTTTCCTGCGATAGCATCTCAAATATTGAAAAACAAACATAATTTTACGACAATTTGACCACAATTTTTCAAAATCTTTAACTGATAAATAGAAACTATACTTACGAACTCGTAATCAGCACAAAAAAGTGTATCAAAAACAGCTTTAACATTTGTCGCGCCAAAATCACTGTTGATTATGGAAAATGTCACAAGTTACTACTGCACTTTCTTTCTTTTAATTTATAAATGTTTCGTTAGTAATAATGCCGCCGCTGTCATATCCAACCACAGTAGCCACAATTTTCAGTCGGACGGGACTCCCCTACTTAATCTTATCTTCGACTCTTTCTTTCCGAATTAGTCTGCCAGCCTGTTATCCACAAATCCATTCACTATCGGTAACAAGTGGCAAAGTGAGTAAGATATTGCGGCTCTTTTCGACATTTTTGGTCAGATTTCAGTAAGGGGCAGCTATTGAAGTACGCTTTTTTGCTGTCAGCCCTACTCTCTGACATTCAATGCATCCTTTTTTTCGTGGGAAAATAATAAAAAGGCAAAGTAGAAGAACAAATTTCTTAACCTAATTGTCTTTAATAGAAAAAATCGCTTAATCCCAATAAACATAAACGTCCACAGAGTTGCAAAATTTTTGTAGAAACGCGATCAAATGGAAAAGCCAAAGACTCCGCTGTCAACAAGTGATGAGCACAAAAACGAATTTTATCCAAGTATTACATCATAAAGATAGCATCCAACAACAAGAAGAACAACAGTTGCGATAACGGCGAGCGAGCAACCATAACAAGCCCCAATTAATAAAGTTAACGTTGACGTCATGTCACGTTGTCAGTGCGACAAACAACCGGCAAAATGAACGAGCTAACCAACCAACCAACCTGGCAAAGTGGTACAGCCAGTAAGTTAAGAGCTTACAGAAAAGTGCATGCAAAAACACGAAAACAAGTAGTACAACAACTACTAGACAACAACTGGCACTGCGACAGCTCGCAACGATGCAACGGTGTCACATTTCACAGTTACAACATTTGGAATTTGCGCGACAAGTTATTTGCTGTGTGTGTGTGTGTTGCTATTTGACGAGTATAAAGGTGTGCATTTATAAGTGCATCTAATGAAAAACAAAAAAAAAATTACGAAAAGTCAGTGCTAATGCTTGAGGTGTTGCTAGTGGGTATGTATGTCAACAGACGAATCACTTTGATTACTACAACTACACAGCATCAAAGGAGGAGTGTGAAAGATTCACACAAAATGTAGGTATTTAATTCAATTCAACACACGCTTGGCTCATTCTCTCAGCATTTGCAGTCATCAGCTGCCACGAAAGCAACAAAAATAAATAACATTAGCAATTGGGTCTCGCAGCAGCAACAACATCAACATCGGCCGTGTGGCCAAATTGCCATTGCAAATATGAAAATGAGCTAAGAGTAAGTAAGCTGTAGAATGACGTCTTCGCGCGCTGTAGCACCCTACTACTCTTCTCCCTGTAAACGCCTGGTAATAATGTCAAAAATTACAAGCAAATGTTGGTCGTCTAGCATTTTTTTTAAATATTTTTATTTGTAATTTCGATGACTGTTTGCAATAAGGAAGCAACATAGAAACGCAACATGTTTAGCGCAAAAACATGCGGGCAGGTGAATACCCTGTAGGGAAAATGTAATAGTTTTAAAGTAAGTTGGGTGGTTGAAGTACTGAAGTCTCGTACTTTAACCTGAAAAAAAAGGCAACAACAAAATAGAAACCTGATTATAGTCCATTACAGTGGCTGGACAATTACAGAGCAGAATTACAGCAATGACAAGAAATGTTATGTTCCAGTCTTACTATTGCAGCAGGAATATCGAGGGCCTGTAAATGTGGCTGCTAGTCGAAATGAATCCCTTCTGTTCGGTTTAATAAGAAATTCAATGCGTTTTACGCGTTAGGTATGCCACAGACACCTACAGACCCTGCAGAATTAGAGTTATTTCCACCTACTACATCTTTTTCCAGTGCTGCGAGATGCAACCCTTTATATAGTTCGGACGTGATGCTTACAGAACGAAGTTCCTTGACCTTGGTCTGGCTATCCGAGAAAATAGTCCCTGCTGGTCCCTGCGACCTTCGAGGCTAAATTATTTTGCGTGCCTCTGACAGCAGAAATATCTGCCCGAAAAACCTTGGTAAAACGGATCCTTTGATTTTGAAGTCAGTTAAAAAATCCACGCACTTTCACTAAGAACAGCACCTTTCCACTTCTTTCATTATGGAAATATTGTACTGAAGTTTTTCTTGAAGCGTCACGATGGACAGATGGAATGTTTGGGTCTTCGAAAGAGTACATAATACATCCATTCCCGTACATACGTTCTTTCTACAAACTAAGTCCCGTCAACATCTGGCACTATGTGAAGCATTTTCCTTAATAGAGCGATCAATCGGTGGCAAATGAAAGATGAGATTCAATGCTTCGGTTATACAAGATTTGATCACCACCGTAACCGCAATATAGTCTGACTTTTGTATGTATATAGTTCATCTCTATGGTTGTCAACAAAACCCGCGAAGTGTATGCAATAATTTTACATTCATAGCATAAGATCAGGCCGTAGACCCCATTTATTAACTAGCATTTTCTTGCACAGGCTCTTTTGACTTAGTGTTCGATGTTTATTTTCAGTGTGAGAGTGACTCCCAAATACTTAACTCAAGCGGAAACAGGAAGAATATGCCCGTTTATGGAAAGTATGTTAAATTAGTAATCTTTTTCCTTATGGCAAATAATATTAATCCGATCTGCGCAAGAACCCAATTCCGCTAGTCCACTTTGAAGCTTTTCGTATATCTTACTTATGCACAATTTGGATACCATAAGAAGAAAAGAAGGTCTAAATCCGCTTGCTCAGTTCACCTAAAGGGTAACGCAAGTTTCCAAATTTAATTTTTTTTTTGTATCGGCGGAAACCTGTAAGAAAATAAAGTTTTTTTACAAATGGATAAAGTCTAGCGTGTCGCTATTACCTCCGATGCTAAGTATTCTGACATTCAAATTCTGCATTGTTTCCCCAGTGCATACCGATTTTCCTACAGAGCATTTATGCTGATGCGAACTCGCGCATTTGCAATTCATAATGACAATTTTATTTACGTA
Source organism: Rhagoletis zephyria (assembly GCF_001687245.7). Lineage (NCBI taxonomy): Eukaryota > Metazoa > Arthropoda > Insecta > Diptera > Tephritidae > Rhagoletis > Rhagoletis zephyria. Next base: position 179,083 of record NW_016157157.1, on the reverse strand, counting down.
ACTGCCTTTTGCGCATCTGCAAAATTTCGCATTTTGTCTCTTCCTTATCGCTCGCAGTAAACAAAGGAGTAATGGCTGCGTTCGAATGGATAATATTTTATTTTTAAAAATCTGTCTCGCGCAGCTGCATGTAATTAATGAGTTTTTTTTTAATAAAAAAAGAAATATTCACACTCATGGATTTGGTGATGCAGTTGCATGCGTGCCGTTGGCGCCTTGAGAAGCTTGAAATGTGTGCAATATCTCATATTGTTCATTTTCTTTGGCTAACGCGTACCGTAGACATGCAAATTTACGCAAAAATATGACAGCTTTGTGTTTTAAGCAGCACGCAGTCGAGTCTACAAGCTGTTTTTGCTTATTTTCTTTAGCGTATCTATGCATATTCTTTGCTGGTCCTCAGTAGCGGCATAACATTTGCTGAATTAAAATAATTTTTTTTTTTGTAAACAATTGCTTTCATATGTTAATTTTGCTTTGGGCTGCTTAGTGCACAATATAACATTTGAATTTGATCATTGAGCGTTAGACCATATTTCGCGACAGCTGCGCTCACTAATCGAGTTCGCTGCTTGAGTCTTTCGTATGGCACACAAAGTTATTAGCGCTCAACTTCTTACGATTAAGATGTTATTTTGCTATACATTTAGATGCCTTCATTTCTGGGCATACATATGTACACACAATGCAATTATTATTGCCTAATATTTCTGACTTGGCCGCTGGATACTATTCGGCGTTACTTGCAAATCGATTTATAAATAGTGCTGCCTCAATACATTTAGCTTCAAAATGCAATTTTAATATTTTTCTTCTCGTTTTTTGTCTCGTTTTAATACGTAATAATTAGTTGTTGTAATTGTACAATGAACTTATTTTTCATATTATTTTTGCGGCTCTAATTAAAATTTCACGCTTCAAATGCGAAATTGGTGCATTGCAATAATGAATATTTAAGTGTTTAAGCGATTGCAATTATTTTTTGTTGCTATTTTTATTTGCTTTCAAGTTACTAACTATTGCAAGTTAGTGGATATTAGCTTATGCTGTTTCATTGTTTTTATTGCATGAGGTCATTAAATGCAATCGTTGAACTAATTGGTATTGCCAATATGGTATGCATTACCAAAAATTGCACGCGATGGCTGTAAAGATTTGCAAGATTTTTTGGCGTTACCGAAGTCATGTTGAATTACAAAAAAGCGATAATATTGCGATAAAAATTTTACCACGAGTATATACGTTTGGGCAAAAGATTTTAAGACAAGGATCCGTTTACACTACGAGTGCAATAGTATCCATTAAACTCTCAATTTAGGTATTTAGGGTATATTTAAATTTTTTACCACCAATGGAAAACTTTTTTATAAAAATTCGTATGGAACATCTGAAGCTCCACATACTGGCTTTATGTAAAATTTTTTCTATTTTCAGTTTTAAGCTGGCTACACAACACAAACAGTATAGGGAAGCTTTGGTTCTTTTACTAATTTCTTGCTGATTATGTATATTATTTTAAAAACTATTTGCAAAATTTTTATGAACAATTAAAGTAACTATAGGTTAGATTGTCTGCTTATCCAGTGCGTAGTATATAAAAGACCATAGCGTTACCAGAGAAACTGCGTCCAGTTAATACTGGGTACCAGGAACAATGTCAAAAATTAAGTTTCAATCTTTCTTGTAAACTGGAATTAGTTTTGGTACCCTATCTTTAGTCGGGGAGTGCTCCATACTCTTCTTATTGCATCTCCTACAACATTAGATCCAACTTGTAGGGATATTTTTCCAATAGGAAATATTATGTTTATACACCAATGAGCAGCCGAATAGATCCTCGCTTAGGAAATAAAAAATTATATTAGCTTACATACTATCGTCTACTCGACACAAAATTCTAGACACCTTGAAGCTTTTCCTGCCTGCTTTTCACTTCTAAGTGGAACAGCCTCAGCGAAAGCCACACTTCCTATCGCTGACTGTCGATATAGAAATACACTCATCCCATTATCCGGCTATAAAATATTCATAAGTTCCGCCGAATTTTCTGCGATCCGCGGCTTGAACGTATAACCACCAAATGTGGCAACCCTTCAGTAGCTTATAAAGGCCAAAACACACGATTGTTGCATTTGTGGAGATTTGTACATTTTTACAGTTACCGAGTGGTTCTTTTTTAGAGATTTTTCATAGAGAAGAACTCATTATCATTATTAAAAAGTTTTTATGCAACACCATTCTGTGACTGCCAAAATGTACAAATGCACCTATCATGTGATTTTGCCCTTAAGACTTGCTAAATTGAAGTTCGTCCATTTTGACGTACAAGCATGGACCGAGTAAGACGCCTTTGCCTTTCAGCTTGTCTTCTTGCTAGCTTGTCTTATCTCCTCTCTGATAGGATATGGTGCTATTGAAAATTATAGCAATGGTCCTGTTTTCCGCAAGCTGTTGCTTACCTTACCATAATTGAAACCTTTTCATTACTGTGTTTGCCTTTTTTGCATGTGTGCATCTGTTTTTCTTTGTTGTGTTCGCCTACTAAATTTTTCTATATATTCTCATAAGGATATTAGAGTTAGTACCGCCTGACTGTTTTTGCAACATGGTCTGATTGCAGAGATACCTGCTTAGAAAGCTGTATAATATATTTACCCATGGGAATGGAGATCGCGGCCTTAGAGCTATAAGGATGTTTTTTGGAGTTATATAATTTCCTAGACGTATTGCTGCCGAACCAGCTGCCACTCTGCAAAAACTTACACCAGAACAACGTTTACAAATGTTGGAAATTTATTTACAAAATTCATCTTCTGTACGGCATATCACTTTGCATATATTACGCTACGTATAATCTTCCATCTGATCAGGCAAATTATTCACAACTTATTGGTAGCCCTCATCAATATCAATCGTCTTAAAGCGTGATAAATTACTTTATTGCGATGAACTTTTGTTGACCGAATCATATCAAGAAATGGGCCTCCTAAGTCATGTGATTTGACTCCGTTAGATTACTTTTTGGAGGGGTACGTCAAGTCTTTGGTCTGTGCTGGTAAACCAACTACGCCTTACCAGTTGGCGGTAATGCTGACTATGCTAGAAAACGTTGAGTCGTCGTGGTGGCCAAACGCCCGAAATTGTGTTCAAACACTGAATGCCATAATAGGCAGGACGAAAAGGAAAGCGTTTCTAGCTGATTCAGTTTTAAGAGGCTTGTGTGTGGTGTTAAGGAGCGCACCTTCACAAGTTCCACATGTATTAGGTATGTCGAGGTCCAGTCTGTAGAATGACGAGTTAATTATGCGACACTATCTTGACCTTAATTGTGTGAGACTAATGCGGGGCGCTCTAGGCAGCTGAAGGTCTTCGGTAACTGGGGGTGGTGATTGGACTCCAATAAAAGTTTGTAGTAATTGTCTCCCGGTAAGTGTCGCTGATGGCTTGTCGTGAGTTTATATGAATGCTTTTTGACTTGCCTGGGCGATACCGTCCTTCAGCAAGTGTCTATTCGGAAATTACTTGCTGAGCATGAAGTTGTGCTCCTGAATGCGAAGCATAGAGGCCTCACTGTGCAAATGGTTACTGTTTCATTTCCTTGCAGCAGACCATTACTCCACAGAATAGCACCGGTCTGGCAATTGTTGTAATATTTTGCATTATTTTGTTTTATTTCAGTTTATCCTTTTTTTTTACTATGTACTATTTTTTCTCTACTTAGTCCGTTCAACTACAAGAGGCACAATTAGGGTCAAATTTCCGAATTCTTGCAATAACAACTACAAATTTATAAAACTTTAGAAAAGTGTGGCATTAATTCCACTTAAGTGAATATGTAAATGTAGTTTTAATTATCGACTTGCAAATCACCAGATCAAATCGCATTTGTATATTGCTGGTGTTAAGAGTATGGCGGCTAATCGAAACTGGTAACAGCTGATCAGATATTGCAGCACGCACACAAGCCGACAACAACAGCAATGCACATTTTTTTAGTTTTTTTTACCATTTTCAATTTCTTTGGCATTTTGCTGCCTCGCGCCAAACGTTTGTTCCGCCTCAACTAAATGGCGATTTTCGCAAATCACTTTAACTTTAGTGTGCCTGTATGTATTGGTGTATTGCTTACGCAGACCAAGCGAAGTGGCAAGTGAAAGTGAATTTTTGACTAACCAAAAGTCGCTGACCAAATGCAGTAGCGGTGGCGACAGAGACGACGAGCGCTATAGCGTTACATAGGTGCCACCATTGGCGACGACTGTTTAAGTGTGCCGCACTGCCAAAACTGGCTTGCGTTGCAAAAATTAAACAACAAAAATTGTATATGCAAAAAAAAAAATTAACTCAATATTGGAACAACGAAACCTGCTAGCGAGTGGCAAAAAAAACGGAGTTGCAGAAGCAAAAAGTAACAACTAAACAGTGTGTATGAAAAATGATTACCAAAGCGTATATAAAATCACTTGAGGTATGAAAGCTTAAAGGAATATGAATACTTGAGTAGAGAATAAAAAAAAATATCACAAAATTTTTTTCAGCTGCGATGCCAGTATTTTGTAAACAAAGTTGTCTTTCTATGCTCAAGAACCAGTCATTCATTGCGTACGACATCGAAATCGATATTTCAGTGTGGCTTCAATTTTTTTTTTGTCTCCTTTCTGTCTGCGCGCCGCCAAATTCCGAGCCGCTTAGCAGCGTAATGATTTTTCCATATCTGCAATGGCTACATTTTCAGTTGTGTTTCAGCGCATATCAAATTTTTCAGTTGCGCAAATAATTTCCAAAATCGATTTGCTATGAATTATTTGAAAATTAGTTGTGAGCGACTTCTGGGACGATTTTTTCTTTTTTAATTTATTTCCAAATTTGTGTCAAGCAGCTGGCTTGCCTATTACCTTAACTAATACCACTTGCTGTCTGCTAAGCCTAAAGCGCTTTCGGTTGCGCAACTTCTTATTTCCTTATTTTTATGTTCTCCTGTCACTTGGGCAGCAATAACATTTGATTGCATAAATAGCAAACATTCGCGCATAACTGTCCGGTTTTGTTTTTTTTTTTTTTTGTTCGTTTAATGTTTTTTACGCATGTCTCCAAATTGACTCTTATGCGCCGTTTGATGAGTCCATCAACGGGCGCCTATCGCCAGCAGGCGTTTAGTGTAATGCAAGTTCGCTACTTAAGTCTTTTGTTCGCAGACATTTTCCTCCATTTAACGGGCGCATAAAACTAACTTTTATTAATTTAAAGCATTTTTACTACATTTTCATTTGTCTGCTTGTGTAATGTGCCAGCAATAAATTCTGCAATGACGCAACGCCAAGTGCGCAATCATATATTTTTTGTTACACCGACAAATAAATCACAAAGTTAAAATAGTTAACGCAGACAGGCAGCGGTAGATTCTAAGCGAGTGAGTGCACTGCATGGGCACCTGCTGGCCAATCGTCGGCTATTTGGCTATTTGCACATAAATTCTTGCATATGCGCTCATAATTCGTTTTCATTTCGTATATAAATATGTATGAATGTCAAGCGGCTGCCAATTGCTGCTGCGGTTGACATTTTTCGCATTTTTATGACCATTGCTGCTGCGGCTGCTCTGTGAATGCCCGTGTGCTCATGTATTTATTTCAACTGTCGCACAATGTTTATTGTTGCCACAATCATACATATATACGTACGCTTTTGATCAGCCCATTTTTTATGGCATCGCCGTACATTACCTCAGCCGTCGTCGTCGTCGCCGTTTGTTTATGTAATTGCCCGCTTAGCCATGCCATTCTATTCTATTTTTTCTCATTCTTTTGTTCTACGGCACTTTTTCACTTGAATATTTCACTTTTATTGTTTGTTTTGAAAGCGAAAAAATCTTGCCATGGCTTTTGTGTTGTGCTGGGAACCAGTTACTTGCTGCCGTCGTGATTTTCTGTTTTAAGGAGAACCACTTTACTTATTGCGCTAGGCGTTGCTTCATAGAAAAAGTTGATTTTTGCAGGTTGTTGCGCTATTAAATTTTGCTGCGCTTATTACATATGAAACAGTTATCCATCACTGTTGCTACTGATTTTGTACTTACTTATATCGAGCCCTAACCGCCAAAATAACGTAAGCGACATTTTTTTCCAAATTTTATTTTTGATGCAGAAATGCATCTAGACGCTCTAGGAATATTTCTGCATCAAAAATAAAATTTTGAAAAAAATGTCGCTTACGTTATTTTGGCGGTTAAGGCTCGATATGTATGTTCAATGTGTAGTGAATAAAAATGACAAATAGTTAACTTTGCTTTGAAATTGAATAGGGAACCGATATTTATGCGCTATATATGTATATACCAAGCTCAGCTGCCTTCGCCGCTGTATGTATGTATGTGCATAAATGTACATATTTGATCTTCACATGACCTCTACATTTTCGAACAACTGCTTTGCAGCCAAAAGCTTTCACTCCCAGTGGACCAAAGGCAATTTGTTCTCGTTATTGCCAATACTCGTTCAGCCACTTCATCCTCCATTGTCACCACCACCACAAACTGAACCAATTCGTCATCTATTGATCTAATTTCAGTGGCAATTTTGCTCTCGGTGGCAAATTAGTTTCGCCATTGTGACTATGTATATTTAAATTGGATTTTTTTTAAGTTTCGGCTCGCCTTGAGCACGGCTGCGTTTAATTTGCTACACCAGTTTATTTCTTATTTGCGATTTGAAATGGTCAACAAGTGTGGTATTTAGCACTGATTGTATGTCTATGGGAATAAAACTTGTTTTTTTTTCAAATTAACTCAGCTATTTTTTGATAAATGATCTTCCAAATTGGTATGGTAAGGAAATTAATGGGTGTCGTTTGGTATGAGTTTCTATAGAATGTATTGAATTGAAAGTATGTATACAAATCGATAAAATCTACTGATTGCGTAAGCAGAATGAAATTTTTAAACAAAAATTAACAGGATATCGAAAATTTGTGGCTGCAACGACTCATAGAAATTTGTATTTCCCATCTCTGATTTAAAGCTTTAATCGCCTTTTTCCACTTGTCATCTATTTCGTAGTGTGTATATTTATGTTGTCACATAAAAATGTGGATTATTTTATAAATTTCAGATGTGGTTGCTAGACAATTTGAGCAAGATCTAGAGATCAGTCACTAAGTCATGGGACTCGATTTTGCACGATTTTCGCCTAGCATTAGAACTTTCCGTAAGTTGTCTAGCTATCTTGTAAATTTTTGGCCTTTTTCCCTGTCGCTTTGCTGCGATGATGGTAACTTTTTGAAGACGAGCCGTTGTTGGAATTTTTTTGCTATTTTGCTATATTAGCTCCCGGTTACTTCGTTTCATAATTCTATTTTAAACCGAATGTGGAAAAGGATGCAGGGGTGTTGCCTTCAGACTGTTCGACCTGATGTGGTTATTAGGCAAATTCGCAAGATCCTCAAGAATCTCACTTTGCTACGGTTGGTGCTATACGCTCGTCTACGGGGATGCCAAAATCTCTCTCCCAACACAAATCAAACACTGAGTTTTCGCAACCTTGCGCCGTCTATTAAAAATTATGCACTTCTCATGAATAGCGAATAAAAAATATGTTAACTTAAATTAAAGAAATTTTAATGAATACTTGATTATAGATCAGTCTTTGAAGAGAAGAAACCTTGACAGTGATCACTAGTCATAATTACAAAAAAATACAGCTGCACAAATAAAGTTTAAATTTCAATTCCTTGCTTCGATCGAATGCTATGCGGAAAATATAAATTTCGCAAACCAAAAATGCCCACAAGCTATCGTTTATAATCAATTTAATAATTAATTCATTTATTTTTTTTCGAATTTCTTGCAGTCGTCAGTGGCATTCCGCTACCGCAATCGGCAGCATAAGTACCGCACGCTCGAATTCCACCGGAAACAGCATAAATGAGTAATTAACGTAAGGCGAACCAGCTAGCGCCACCAACAACAACAACTCACAAAAACGCACCACAACAACATGGAAGGCATGAATGCCAACAGCAGCAATTTCAATGGTATTTCCACTAGCAATCACAACAATAGCAGCGCAAACATGAACAGCAACAACAACAACAACAATAACGTCAACACCAACACAAACAGCGACATGATTCGGCAATCAGAGTCACCAGCACGCACAATCGATTCGCACGACTCCACTATCGATAGCATGGATACGATTGTGGATCGCAGCATCAATCGCGAGGAGCTCATGCAGGCAGCCATTGAGCAGAGCATGAACACGACAAATGACCAACACGATAGTCTCACCAATTCACAAAAATCTATTTTACAACAAAATAGCAGCGGCTGTAGTGATACGGAAGAGCATCGCCAGCGATTGGGAAAACAAAAGCAACAGCAAACGCAACAACAAGTGCAACAATTGCACGCAGATGCACAAAGCCACATCTACTCAAGTCCTGTTTATGATCAAAAACCACCACTGAAATTAACAGCCGCCACTATGATCGCTTCCGTCACAGCTAACAACAGTCGTAACGACAATGGCAATGGCGATGGCGATGACACAAAGAAGTCGAAACTGATGACACACGAAGAGTTCCAACAACAGCTGCAGGCAACAATGGCTGCCCGTGCCAACACGCTTGATTCGCGTATAAGCAAGAAACAGCGTTTTCCACCGGAGTTGATTAAAATCAAAGATGGCGACGGCAGCTCATCGAACTCGGCGAAATATCAAAGACGTGCCAAATCCAGCGCCGACTGTTGTTCAGCCTTTCCATGGCAAATCGTTTTGGGCACTTTGCAGTTAATGTTGGCCATAACGCTGGTGGCGCTGGGTTCATTGCTGATTGTGCGCGAAGCAGCGCTTTCTACGGCGGGCTGTGGTATTTGGACGGGCTTGGTGGCCGCCATTACGGGTTCGCTGGGTGTGGTTAGCATAAGAAAGACCCAGACTGCTTTCCTAGCGTTGAGTTTGGTGTGCATAGCGACCAGCACACTGGCCTTGGCCGTTTCGGGCGTGGGCCTCTCCAGGGATGTAAATCGCTTGGAGGAAAAGGTGAGGCAAAAGTTTTTTTAACAGCCACTTAATGCCTACATTAATTACAAAACATTATTTCCTCCATTAGTTTGACCTGTTGAATGCAAACAGTGAAGTGTCAGCTGCTTCCGGTTTAATATTAACGTTGTTTTTGCACTTCGTGGTTAGTATTATATCCGTTTATCGCTGCGCTTTGCAGATATGTTCAAGGTAAGTGGAAATGTTATTAATAACAAAGTTATAATACCCTTGTGAACAAGTGCACTTGGGTATAAAAATAATGAACAGTTAACAAATTAAATTAAACGCTATATTTACACAAATTTTACATCCGGTCTGTCTAACTCCACGTCTCCACCTTTCACTAAATGTGTCTTAACATCTGTCAAATTTCTGTTTAAACCTCTTCCTGTTTTCTCATGTGGACAACTCGCTGTCTTAAAGCTTAAACAGACCTTAGCGTTGATCCGGATTATCTCGGACTTAATCCGGATCAGCTGCTGTTAATTTCCGAGTTGATCAGGATCAACGCTGCCGTCTGTTTATGCTTTTAACATATCAGTTTCAAATGACATCAAGCCAATCAGATCGATCTGCACCCAATAGTTGCCTTCCAGATGCTTCACGATTTGCAGGTTTTTACAGGAAGCCGTTCCAGGTGACCAGCTGTTCCTGTAAATCTTGTAAAATCTGCAAATCGTGACGCATCTGGAACGCAACTAATGTAAATGGCGCGATAAAATGAAAACTGAGTTGTCAAACTACGAAATGACAGCTGATGTTAAGACAGCTATGGTAAGAAATACTGCAAGACAGATATGGTTTAACAGTGGAAATTCGCGTTCCCACCTGGCACTTCTATCATAACATAGCTTTTTTAACAGTATCTGTAGAGTGTGGAGACGTGAGGTAAAAATCTCCAGCAAAGAAAAAATCTATTACTATATGCAGAGGTGCCATCTTTGTTTTTTAAATGTCCAACGCAGTCGACCCCTTGTTTTTATAAATTTGAGTAAGCTAATTGAAAAGCTTAAAGTAAAATACACAACGTTCATTGTGTCAAAAAGGTTGAATCGGTATATTTGTATAAAGTAAGTTACTTGCACAATTCTGACGGAAACAGTGCCGCACAAATTAGCTCAACTTTGCTATGGGTATCCTTTAGGTTTAACAGTGGAAATGTTAACTCTCCACCTGACATTTCGTTTTAACACAGCTTTTTTAACACCGCTGTAGAAGGAGGAGACGTGGGGTTAGTTTAGCTTTGAGGCTAACCTTCAAATTACTTTTCATATACACTTGGCGTGCGGCGAAGCGAACGATATAAATTATTCGAAACCAAGCTCGCTATTGTCTATAGTTACTATCTCACTTGAGCGAAACTCAAAGATTGCGAGCAGAAGGGCAATAAATCGAAGTCCGTTTTTTAAAAGCATCTGAATGAATACATCCATCGTTATATCCACCACTACTTTATAATTTCTCAATTGTATTTCTCGTTTCTTAACACGTGGCATCACTTTGCTTAACGAACTGTCAAATGTTGACAAGTCAGTGCAAATTGGACAATAAGCTGGCAGCAGCAGCAGTGAAGTGAAAATTTTATTTATTGCCTTCAATTTAGCAAAAATTGTTGGAAAATATGGAAAACCAGTGTAAAATGTTGTGTATATTGTGAGTTGTCGCGTCCCTGTGCTCCGTGTACATCTACGTAAATGTTATAAATAAGTGATTGTGTACAAATAAACAAAACTACGTGTGAAAATCTCGCCCACGCCTTCCTTTCGCTTACCACATTCACAATTTCCCATCGCGTTTTCCGTGACAGCCATAAACGCAGTGAAAGCTGTTAAAAAATTTCAAGTTTCTGTAAAAATCATCGCATATTTAATTGGATCACGGCGACATCAATAACGCCCACGTCAACGGAGGTCATCAGCGTCACCGGCGCAATGCCACTGGCCGATTTGAATAAAGATTTGCGCCAGCAACAGCAGCTGGGCGTGGGCATTGCCGTCGGTAACAATGCTCACCTAGACCATGCTAATGGCACTTTGGGCCAACAGCAGCTGCGTCAGCGCATGCAGATCACATCGTCCGGATGCAGTAGTCTGGCCGTGACACCTATGGAGCATACGCCCACCGACGAAGAAAGTGGTGCCGTGACCACTGTGACGTCATCTCAGCGCAGACAGCAGGCTCAGCATCAGCAGCAACAACATTTGCAACAGGTGCAGCAAACGGCACTGCAAGCAGCATTGGAGCACCACCACATCAGTTCGGTTACGGCAGATACTACCGAGCTGATGGATTTAAGTGATTCTGAAGGCTACGCACCAGCGGCAGGCGATGCAGAGTTACGTGAAAATGAGTTTGAATTGCGCGAAGTAGTGAAGGAAGGTCATGAAAAAGCCGACCCTTCGCAATTCGAATTGCTGCGCGTGCTGGGCGAGGGCAGCTTCGGAAAGGTGTTTTTAGTACGCAAGGTTGTTGGCAAGGATGCAGGCACGCTATACGCCATGAAAGTTTTGAAAAAAGCCACTTTGAAGGTCAAGGACCGTGTGCGTAGTACAAACGAGCGTAAAATACTAGCCGACGTAGGCCATGCGTTCATCGTAAAATTGCACTACGCCTTCCAAACGCCCGGCAAATTGTATTTGATTTTGGATTTCCTTCGCGGTGGTGATCTTTTCACACGGCTATCCAAAGAAGTAATGTTCACGGAAGAGGATGTTAAGTTTTACCTAGCTGAGTTGGCACTGGCTTTAAATCATTTGCATTCACTTGGTATTATCTATCGCGACTTAAAGCCGGAGAACATTTTACTAGACGAACACGGCCATATCGCGCTGACGGATTTTGGACTATCGAAACAACCACTAGACGGATCGAAGACTTACAGTTTTTGCGGCACAGTAGAGTATATGGCACCGGAAATAGTGAACCGAAAAGGACACGACTTTGCAGCTGATTGGTGGTCTTTTGGTGTACTGATGTATGAAATGTTAACAGGTAACTTGCCATTCCACGGGCAAACACGCCAAGAGACCATGAATCAAATACTGCGTTCCAAATTGGGCATGCCCGAGAACCTCTCGCCTGAGGCACAATCATTGCTTCGCGCACTTTTCAAGCGCAATCCCCAAAATCGACTAGGTGCAGGTCCCAACGGAATACTGGATATCAAAGCGCATTGTTTCTTTGCCACAATCGACTGGTTGGGGCTGGAACGGAAAGAAGTGCGCCCACCATTTATACCGGCGGTGTCGCGTGACGACGCTTTCTACTTTGATGTGGAGTATACATCAAAGTCACCACGCGACTCTCCCGGTGGTCCTATTTCCGCATCGGCTCATGAAATCTTTCGGGGCTTTAGTTTTGTCGCGCCTGTGCTACTAGATCAAACATCCAACAGTTCGAGTCCTTTATCCCCATTCGTGCCCAACGCACATCCCCAGCTGCGCAGTTTGCCAGGAGTGCTGCCTGGAAACTTCCATTCCGAATATAATCTGCTTCAGGAGCTAGGGCGTGGCACATTTTCGGTTTGCCGTTTGTGTGAACATCGCTCAACGAAGAAGCATTTCGCCGTGAAGATTATAGAAAAAGCGGCAGCGGCGGCGTCATCCAGCTCGGCGGACTGTTGGGAAGAGGTCGAGATAATGTTGCGCTATGGCAATCACCCCAACATTGTCACATTGTTTTCTGTGTATGAGGACGCAACTTCTGCGTATCTGGTTATGGAGTTGTTGAAGGGCGGCGAGCTGCTCGATCGCATACTAGCGGTGGGACAAATGTGCGAGAGCGAGGCGAGTGCGGTGCTGAGGACGGTCGTTTCGGCAGTGGCGTACTTGCATGAGCATGGCGTAGTGCATCGTGACCTTAAACCATCTAACATGATATACGCGAGCATGCGACAGACGCCGGAGACGCTAAAGCTATGTGACCTGGGTAAGTAACAAATCTAAATTTATGAAAGCAATCAAACTAACTAATTAACTGACGGCAAAATAATCGTGTTTAGGATTCGCAAAACAGCTACGCGCAGACAACGGGCTGTTGATGACACCTTGCTACACGGCCAATTTTGTGGCGCCGGAGGTGCTGAAGCGCCAAGGCTATGACCTGGCCTGTGACATATGGTCACTGGGCGTGCTGCTTTATATTATGCTCTCTGGCCGTACACCATTCGCTTCAACACCAAACGACTCGCCGGAGGTGATACTAAAACGAATCGGTTCCGGCCATGTGGATTTCACATCGAGTCGCTGGGCAATGACCGGCAGCGAAGTGAAAGATTTACTGCGTCAGATGCTGCACATCGTACCAGAAAATAGACCGACGGCAGCGCAAATACTGCAGCACCCTTGGCTGCGTGAACAGTCGGCGGGTTCAGTGCGCCTAACGGAATACGCGATAATACCCGCACAAATGTCAGGCGCTGGTGTCAATGCCATAGGCGAAGGCGGCGCGGGGTTCGCGCAACCCAATGCCAACTCGGTACGCGAAGCGACGGCGGCGTTGCGCGGTGCCGTCGATGCGACTTTCCGCGCGATTGCAATACCACAAGCGGCAAATGTGGGCCCAGTAGAAATGTCGAAACTGGCGAAACGACGTGCCAAAGACAAAGCCAACTTGCACTCGTAAATTTTTTCGGTGAAATTTAATTGAATCATTGGCGATTATATGAAAGCCGTTTTGTATGCTCGCCGAAAATTTGTTCAAAGGCTGTTGATGTGTTTGTGTGTGGTAGAGCAAATAGCCACCATTATTCCACGGCATAAATTGTTTGCGTATTTATTAATAAAAACACGTACATATACATACCTAGAAATAGGGACGCGAGAAGAAGGAGATACAAATAATATTTTTAGGCATTTTGTCGGCTTCCTATGCGCGACATCCATAAGGTACACACAACGCGCCTCCCTTAGGGGTAGGAGTAGCAAGCCTTGTGCGTGTCTGTAGCTGGGAATAGTGATTTTGTGAACAAGTTAAGTATTTATTTTTTGACTAATAATTGTTGTTAGTAATGCAAAAACGATTTTATGAAATTATTGACAAAGAAAAAAAAACAAAACAAAAGATAATTTTTTGCAAAACACTACTTACTCGTAAATAATGGCCAAAGTAAAAAATGCTTAACAGAGAAGGATAACAATGAAATATATTTAATAACAACAAAAAACGTGTTGTACACTCGGTACTCGCAGCGTAGGCTGTTTTAAGATTCTAAAGAAAATATTTCTAAAACGATTTCAACCACGTTTAGTGTTCGTAGCAGACAGTCTAAAATTAAAGTTACTACAATTCAGCAAAAGTAAATACCTTCCCTAAATCCAATTCCACAGGACTTTCAAACAAATTTGCCAAATTTAACGTAACTCCAATAGCACTTGTATTTGAAATCAAAAATTATGCACGAATATACATACAAGCGAATTTTAATGAATAATTAACACACAAAAAAAATAACAATAACCAATGTATTGTATTAAAGTTAGTGAATACATACCGCAATGTAAAGTAAAAAATTCCATGCTTAATTCTAATGAAATACAAGATTGTGATTTGCCTTTGAAAATAAGTATACAAACTTTGCGAACGTGTATATGTATATAAATGTATGTATTTAAGTACACACTTATGTACATATAAACGATACTAAAAAAAAATGCGGAAAAATTGTTTGGACAAAAGTTAATTATGTACATACATATGATTTACATATTTATATGAAAGAGTGTAAATAGGAGTTAGCGATGATTGATAAACAAAGAGCAAGAGCAGTGAGTGTAGGAATACTTTTCAGCAAATTTAAAATGCCACTATGGGTAAGCAAAAACTTTACGCATTCACGGCTTCTGCGTTGTTAAAATCATCTTTTCCAACAGGCAAGAAAGCCTCACTGATCGTTAAAATATTTATACCAGTGCGTAAATTAAAATTTCGACGTTTTGTAACTCGGCTGTAGATTCGTATATACATACGTATATGTTGTATTTACATTACCGCTTCTAATTACATAATTTAAACGCATACATGCATAAGTAAATGTTAAGTAAATGGTAAAATAAATAGTAAGTAAGCGATTAATTTAAAGCTAAAAATAGTTGATAAAAAAAGAACACTAACAATATTTATAAAATGTATGTTATACTAAACCATATAAGGATATGTAATTTATTCACCAGACCACAAGTACATACATACATACATATGTATAGCCAAGCATACATGCATACCAAGCTTATGCACATACAATTTATGGTATATATACAGACACGTACACATATTACTATTTAACAAATGTATATACATATATTTAGAGAGAATTTATATAAATACCTAACCCTTATACATTACCTACAAACATATTTATCTATGAAAAATGATTACGTAAAAGCTGCATAAGTCATATACTGCAATTACTATATATTTGTCGAACATCGTAAAGTTGCGTTATGTGGCCGTCTTTTAGGCTTTACACTTTGCATGTTATATAAAATTATATATGTATATAGAAAAGAAAAAGAAATTGTTGCAGTACATGGGAAAACATACATACATATTTTTGAAAAGAAAGTGCAAATGTTGGTTAGGAAACATACATATATGGTATGTACATATGTACATCTATCTGATGTTGAAAGTGCATACATACGTATTTGTGTGCATAGTTTTTGAACTAAATCCTTTGAATTTTAAAATACAGAATGTGCAGTTAAAATTTATTAGAACCGCAAAGTCAGTGCCATGCTAAAGCATGAATCACCCACAACCACGGTTGATGAGGGCAAAGATGCATACATAAAGACATACATACAATATCACAAAAAAAAAACTGGTCTATAGGTATTCTCACGACAGCCACTGCTTAACAAGCTTACAAACATTCATTTTAGCCATAGAAATTGGCCTCAGTTAAAAAGCATTTTATTCGAAAACGCTTTTTCATCTTCCACATTTTTATTCTACATATTTAAATCTGTTAGATGCCGCCACCAAATTAATACCTTTCAAACAAAATAAATTACTTTCCGCGCAGATTAAAAAAATTAAAAACAAAATTGCCTTCTGAAAAAATACGAAAACTAACATGCAAATAAAGCAAGAAGATTTAAAAGCTTTTCCTGGCACTGATAAGACAATTGCTTTGTCTGCTACACTGGCTGTCAACTATAACAAACGCAACTTATGCGCACAAATATTACAAAAACAAATAATAATAATAATAATAAAACAAACTAGACGCTAATTATCACTCTTTTCTGCTCGCTGCTGACTAGCATTCGTCATATTGGTGCCAAGTTAAGCAACAAACAAACATAAATACATAATTAATTATGTATGTATACCACAAAAATGTTAAGAGTGAAAATTTGTCAAAGAAAGCAAAAACGAACAAAAGCGAATTTCCATTGCGGCAAATGTGGTTTTTGCGTTTTTTAACTAACAGTGAAGTTAGAAAAATTTTGAAAAAAAAAACTTATTCAAACCCACTAAGTTGTCAATTTACATTGCAATTATTGTGCAAATATTTTTATTCACCTAACTACTCGTATATTTTATGACATTTTACAACTATACTAATTTTAATTGTTAGCATTTTACCTAAAAATGTATTATATTCAAAATTTTAATATTCTGTGTGTGTCATTTTAAATAATGCATTTTACTCTACATACTTATATACATATATTGTATTTATAAGCATTTATGTCATTTAACATACATATATGTATGTATGTGCATACATACATTCATATGTATTTATGTCAATTGCCATTGTATACTAATTTAGTTAATTTGTTCCGAACTGTGAAATGTATTGTATTGATTAACACATTCAGCGATAGAAAAAAAGTTATTCGTTTGCATTTAGTTTTTAAAATATTAGTAAATTCTACAAACAAACAGCTGCCTCCTGCAAGCGCAAGAGTTTTTGCGAAATATTCTGGCATTGCCGCGCATTTCATTTTACATACATATGTATTAAAAAATATAAAATTGAAAAAAAGAAAATGCTGTGCATCAGTGAATTAAAAGTTGTGTATTTTCCCGCATAAAATATTCCAGATTTATTATAATTCAATATACTTAAAACAGAAAAAGATAAGTAATTAAAAATATTTAAAATTTATAAATGCATTGCATGTTTTAATTTTATTTAACAGTAATTAATTATCAATTGAATAAAGTTGATATCTTGAAAAATTATAAACGAGTTTTTCCTTTAATTGTGTAGGTGCAATGTGCAAATAATCTATTAGTCTTGTTGAGCCTATGCCGCTGAGTAGATTATTTAAAATATTGTTTTTTTTTATATATTTTCTTTCTTACTCAGATAACGAACAAATTGCTGTGCTATCAGCTCATAAAGATAAGACATTATCAACACCTCTTTTGACACACACTGACGCTGATTTCCTCTTAGCACTAGTAAAAAAAAAAGCTCCAGATAATGGCTTGAGGGCAGGAAATTGTTTATTGCCTATGACAATCGGTCACATCCCAACGCTCAATCTCGCGTGTAATTAGTAACCGGTTACCAGAAACCACTTAAGTAAAAGCTTCATTGGTTACAATAATCAATCGAATTTCCAAAAAATTCATAAAAATTTCCAAAAAGTTCATAAAAATTGCCTACTTTTTGTCAGAATGTTTATTTATTTTTTTTTTTAATTCTCGAGTATACAATTTTATATTATGGCCCATTTATTTCAGTACAATGAAGTGCAAGTTTCAAGCCGCTAAAAATTACCGTTGGTTTTTAGAACTTTTTGCCGAGGGTGCTGAGCATTTTCTTCCATATCACGCATCAACAAAATTAATTTTTTTTGTATATGGAAGAAAATGCTTACCACCCTCGGCAAAAAAAAACCTTATCTGAGAGGTTGATATCAAAATCCACATTTGCGCACCAGCTAGTCCTTCGAACATTCCTTTTACAATTATTTTGTCATCTGCAATCCTAGCAGCCATTTTCTGAGAGGATTTGTAGGAGTTTATCCACCGCTAGGCTCCGCAGGAGAGGTGGTAGGACACCTCTTTGTGGGCATCCCTTTGTTGTACCGCCACGCAGTTTCCATCTGTTGCATCTGGCGATAGTTGGCTGTACATTTCGTTTCTTTAATGCCCATCTTATGCCGGGCACTGTTTTTCTTCTGTCAAAGGCATTTTGAATCTCTGTGGAGAACATGTACTGATCTCGGCAAAAAAGAAGTTAGATTGTATCATATATTCAAAGCAATATGCTTTGCTTATAGTACATACTTGTCTGATTGTACCCCTAGCAAAAGATTGTCATTCTACTACAAATGCTTCCATTCTTTGCGTTAGTAAATATTTCAGGTGTTACTCGTGATTACTTTCGAAGGTTAAATTAGTATCCAAAATTGTTTGCAAAAAAAATTTTATTTTATTTTCGAAAATAATGAATTATTACATTTTCATTTGAACAATAATAAAGTTTCTATTCATTTGTTTTTATCCTGCAAATTTTTATAAATTTTTCGCACTTTCAAGTGTTAATTTCACTTTTATTAATTACTTTTATATCCGCTCAGTACAAATTTTCGCATTCGTTTGGAAATGGTATGTGGCTAGGGTCAGTGTTTGGTCACCTTGATTGAATGCGGCCATAAGTTACAAAGTATACGTAAATAAAATAAATTAGTATATGCTTATATCGAATATTTATAATTTATTTATTTCTGGTAATGATTTAAGAAATTTCCCTCGAAAAAACTCACTGCCGGCAACACAGCGCAACTTTCACTACACGTCAACATTTCTCAAGTTCCCTTTTTTTCTATTTCCTTACATTGATTATTATTTAAGTGCGTTTGTTTTTACTAGTTAAATTTATTTGCTACGTACTAATTATTGAATTTAGTATAAAATTTGTACGCTAAACAAGCGTACGCTTTTGATTCTTCAACGTTTATCTTTGCGATTACGATTGCGATGATGTTGTTGTTGGTGCTGTGGTTGCTTCTGTTTGTTTGCATTCTCCGGCACGGTCGCAGACGTTCCTGTAATAGTAGAGAGAGGGCGTGAAACAGATTGAGAGATTGATTATGTCATCGCAGAGTGTCGTTCGTCTTTTTCTTGTTAGAAACTATCTTTAGCAACTTGCAATGAAATATTTGAGCCTGTTCAGCGCATCAGCGAGCGCAACTTGCACTTAAACAACGCCTTTAAAAGACAGAGTTGGTTGAGTTTACTCCATTGAGAAAATATTTCACCCACCTGTTTTATCTTTTCTATCATATTCTGCACTTTCAGTAGCATCCAGGGCAGATATAGCGGCTGCCAGCTCGTTTTCAATCAACTCCTTTACATCTTTTTCGACTGCTATCTCCTCATTAGTACTTGTTGTTGTTGGTGTAGTAATGTTCGCCAACTGCGTTCGTTCGTCACTTACGTTCTCTTCCATCTCGACGTCAGCTTGTGCCTTTTGTCGATTTACTTCTACAACTACTTCTTCCTCCTCATCCTCTTCGTGTTCTGCTTCAACTTGTGCCTTTGTGACGCCATTAACCAATAACGTTTCATCCTCGCACGCCTCGGTAGCACTAGGTGTCACTTTGGCCCGCCGCTCCTGTAGCACTTGGGCACACTTCTTCTCCCATTCAACGTGTTCTTTATAATACTGATACACCGGTATCACAATCACTGAGATATCATCCACTGTGGCAGCAGCTTTGCTATCGGCCAGGCGCCAATGACCGGAATCGTTTATTTTACCACGCGCTCGCGCCACCAACTCTTGTGCCACCATTGTGTAACGGTGCTTTTCTGTAGGGTATTTGGCGAGTGTTTGGAAAACGGTGCGCGCTACAGCTTCATTCTCAGATACGTCCCATAGCCCGTCGGTGGCCATAACCAGAATGCCATAATCACCATCCTCATTATTCTCATCTAAATCCAAAAACAATACAGCTTTGTAGAATTTTTGTTTTCGTGTACAAACATATGTATGTATGTATCTTCTTGGCACTTACCTGGAATGCTGACGATTTTGGAAAGATCGCGTATAACCACTTCAGGATGTGGCGTGAGAAACGGTTTTATTTGTGTGCCTGTGTTGATGGCCAGGAGATCATGATCTCCAAAGCCGCGTGTAACGCCCAATGTTCCCAGCAATCGACTACGCTTTCCTTCTCCCGTCACCTTTAAATTAAGACAAAGCTGTTAACAAAGAACATAACATTCGTTCAACCGTAAATACTCACCACCGGCATGCGTAAATCTTCGCGCGTCAACGTTTTATAAGTCCAACCTTTCATTGTACCCTGGCGGCAAAGGATGCGTTGGCCCAAATCCTTCATATGGGGTCGCTTGGCATATTCCATTGCGGCGTACTGTTTCTCCATCAAATGTGGTTTCAAGCGTGCTACAGTAAGTAGTCGATGTCGTTCCGTCTCCGGAGTGTGGTCAAATGAGAAAGGCACAGCAAATATTTCCTGTGTATCTGCATTATTCTCGGCGCTATTCACTGCTACTATGCTTGCAGATGATTTGTGTTTTTCATCAAGCGCGGATGCACTTTTACGTTGACACAAAACTGCACGACTGTCACCAGCGTTTGCCACAAACAGCTTACCATTGATGAACAACGCAACGCAAGCGGTACAGCCGCCAGCATCTCGATATCTATCGCGATCCTGTGCAATCAACGCATCCATATTGAAGAAAGCGCTCTCCAGTGCGCCAATGATGAGCTCATCCTTGTAAACGCGTCTATGAAATTGACTGGGGTGCGGAAAGCCACTATCTGGCTTTGCATTTGCCATTTCCTCTTCGCGAGGAAGCAGTAGTTCAATGCAATCCACCAATTTTTCATGCAAAATGTGGTGGAATTGATGCGAAGCAGCTAGAGCGGCACCATAACCAGCGTGTCCATCAAAAATGCCATAGTATGTGTATGGTAAATCGGGATGGCAATGTGTTGGGTCGGAAAGTACTTGCCTATTGATATAAAAAATTAAAACTTTGTTTATTTTACAATGAAAAATGGATCAGCTTATCGGTCGATTTACTTTGGCGTTAAACTATGTATGTGTGAAAATGCAAATGTTAGCGGAATTAGGTACACAAAACAAACTGATAAGCATTAACTCAGCAATGTTTTCAGAACTATGACAATTGCGATAAGCTGATATTGTTCTATTTTCAAGCATATACGATATGTTTGTTCTTTGTACTTTCCTGGAAAAAGCAGCCTGGTCTTCATTCCACTCCGATTTGCCGGAATTGACACACTCAGCATAACCAGTGCCCCATGGTAGCAAATTGATGTCGCGTGGCACAATGATAGGGCGTACATTGTGGTCGGCCGAGGCGCGCAACTCATCGATTGTCAAAAGCTGTAGAAATGGTGGACGAGCATATGCGAATTTGTCGGGCATTTTCTGTTGATGCACCATTCGCAGCTGGTAGTTTGACGAAGGACCTCCACGATGTAGTTGGTGGCTGGGAACTGATGGCAGCGGCGGTATATCTGGGGCGATAACCGAAATAAAGCGATTCTTGATATTGGTTATGCTGAACATGTTTGACATCGCTGCGTAGGTGGCAATTGTGGGTGCAATAAATTAATTGATGGAATGTAAGCTGAGGGGAAACGTTCAATACGCCAACAGCTGCTCTGTAAATGAAGTGCACAAACACAGAGTTTGTCACACTTGAACACGTCAACTTAAGTATCTAAATTATTTGTTGAAGATCACGGGGCGATAAAATCGCGCTACTATTTTCTTTGTTGGCCTTTTTTCTCGATTGCAATTTGGTAACTGCTGTAAAACTTTCGTATCCCCTTACCGCACTCACCCGTTTACAAACTAGTAGCTCAATGCGTGTTTTTGTTGTCGACACCTTTACATTGCTTGTGGCTTTGCCACTGTTTTGTCCACTTGTCGCTGCTCGCCAGCCAACCACTGCAACGATTGCTGCTGCTGCCACCACGTCCGTTTGTTGTTTCGGTAGTGCTTGCAGAAATCAATAATCCGCTACAGATTTCTAAATCACTCTCGTGTCGCGGTACACTGCATTCAAAGAACTTTTTGTACTTTTCACCAAAGTGAATCATAAAAACAAATTTTCTTAGTAAAATATTTTGTTTTTCTGGTTTGCTGTAATAAGCGATTTTCTCTCACTGCTGAAAATTCGTGACTTCTTTGTTTTTGCCTTGCCAACGTGAGACGTCAAATTGACATTAAAATGACTTTACACTGCACTACCAGCGGTTGTGGTCTGCTATATCGACAATTTTGTTGCGATTCGGCTATTTTTCCGTCATCCTAATGGGTTTGAGACCAAACTACTGTGCTTTTTGCGGTTAAATTATTCACACAGAATTTCGTAATGCACTTAAAATTTCTAATTATTTCTCTTATTTTTTGGTTTTTTAATTATTAATAATTGTTTTTTTTTTTAGTTATCAAGTATATGAATTTATTTTGACTTTTACTTTTATAATTTTTTTTTACGCAGCAGAAAGCAAGTAATAGATTTTTTAACTAGCATAGTGACTACCCCGCAAAACATGCAACTAATCCGGAATGAGGCGGGATTGGGCGGAAATTTAATTTAATTTTGTACATCGGAAGTAGGACAATCACGCGCCAGCGACTTAACGGATTTGCATGAAATTTTTCACATACATAGATAGACTAAATTAAAAATTAGTATAAATTTTTAAAAGAAGTGCCACCTGCTGCAAAGTTAAGTTAAATCAATTTGTTAAATCAAATATTACAATACTGAGGTCGATTGAAAAGAGGTCTATCAGAGATTAATTTCGAAAATAATTTGAAGAGATTTGCCAGCTCCTTAAAAATGAAATGAAGGGCTGGCTTTAGTATAATGTGGCATCCGCAGCATACGATTGCGAAAGATTCACTGGCGCCGAGCCGTTGCAGAAATTTTGGCAAATAAACGTGCAGAAATAATTTCGATATTAGCAAGTCAATATTCTTAAAAATGGGAATGCCGCATTATACTAAAGCCAGCGACGCTACTATTCCATACGAACACAGATATATAAATAATAAAATGATTAGTTCCTGAAAACCTCAAATAAATAATTTGTTTAACTGTATAAACATTAAAAATATGCCCTCTTTTCAGAAATGAAGCTGCTGAGCTACGCGATGTCATCATCAAAGCAAAAGCTACTGGAATTGCATTGGATCAGGAAAAAGTCGATCAATACATCAAGGCAATGTCCTTAACCGGTAGTGAGAAGGTACATTTTTTTTTTTAAATTTCTCAAGTTCTTGTAAATGTAAATAATGAGTACTCAAATTTTAGGAAAATGCTGAAAAGTTGGCTGCCATGTGGATGTATACAGCGCAGATGGGCAGCTCACGCAGTTTGCCGCAAACCGGTAGCGGTCGCCCGATTATGTTGATACCAGCTGGAAGTACAAATGTAAGTTCCAAATTAGGGAACAGGAAGGAAGAGTATTTGTGGGTTAAAAACTAAAAAAGTTTACTTAGCTCGCAACAATATTCGGAAATTTTCCAAATCTGCGGGTTTTTCTTTACTTTTTCACTTTACACATTTATCCTTTTCAGATGTTGGCTACCCCTCCTCCACCCGTACCGTCTGTACCTGCGACAATGGTTGTTCCCGGTGTACCATATCGTCCCGGTATGACCTACACTCTGCCCTACGTACGTCCAGGTTCTGTGATTTATGCGCCAGCCGGCAGCGCACCCAGTGGCACATATCGCACACACAAGAGCAGCAAATCTGTTGGACCACCGCATAACCGTCGCCGCCGTCCGGGACCACCGCCGCCACGCGCTGGAAAAATGAGCGCTAATCGTCGACAACGTCGCAAATCCGAAGCAGATATAATTGACAACGAGGCCTTTCAGTATACGGGGCTCGATCGCGATATAGCAGATAATTTTTTGGCGCGTCAGGAGCAAACCAACAGCCAGCCGGGAAGCCATGTTGACTACTCTTCTTCGTCGACGACGGCTAGTGAGACATATGGCAAGCAGCGGTCGCGCTCATCGTCCAAAACGAAAATCGTTTGCCGCGATGTGGTGATGTAGCGCAGAGCTCTTGAGTTGAGTTGAGTCGAGTCATTTGATTGTGGATTGAGTATTTTTGCGTGCGTTAATCCAAGGGACAGTTAAGCGAAATAATAAACAGACATGCATACCTAACTGTATAATATTGTAATACTCGTATGCCTTATTTGATGTTTGCTATTGTAAATAACTCTATTATACATAAACTTATTATCTAGTTTATTCGATGCTGCAACTTTGCTTTCTACAAATACAACTAATCGTAGGATTGAGATATTGATATAAAAATATATACGTTAGACAACCTACATGTGTTTGTGTCTCTAAATGGTGGTCTGAGAGCGGATCGCTAATAAATTGCATTCATTTGCTCTAAAAGTCTTCATCGCTGTGATGATCCGGCTTGCTTGCTGTCTTCGGACGCAACGGCAGTTCTCCTGTGATTTTCGAAATACTTATGTCATCCATCGAGTTTAGATCAACTAAAATTAAAAGTGATTATAATAGGAAGCTTTTTTTCCCAACGCCTCACTTACAATCATCGTCGACAAAGTTGGCCAACTCGGAGTCTAAATTGCTCAGTAGACCGCTTGGTGCTTGCCCGCGCCCCATGCCCAGCAGTCCGCCCATGCCCAGGTCACTGTCCGAACTACCAAATGAGCTGTCATCCTCGTCACCCTCCCCGCCCAGTGTAGCGCGCGTACTCAGCATGCTGCCCATAGCGCCGACACCGCGTCCATCGACGTCCCCGCCATCTTCCGCTGCAAGGCGCTCGGCTTGAGGCCGACGATTACGTCCCGTTATTGGGCGTCCATTGCGCGAAGTTGCCGTACCTGGCCGCTTACTCATCTTACGCGCCGCCTCATCCATCAATCCACTATATGATCTCCGGTTGCGCAAAATCATATCCTCATCTCGAATATCTGGAATCTCCGCATCCAGTCCGAAATTGCCACGTCGCAGCACACCACTGCCATCCAGCTCTGCTTCGCCCTCATTGTCGTCATCGTCTTCTATGAGACCCTCCGGTATGAAGGGCATTGATGATTCCTGCGGCTTCTGCAGCATTGGCGAGGCGACAGGTGTACTGCGTTTGGTGCGCGCTTCGTATTGGGCACGCAACGCATCGCGCACATGTAGACGTTGAAAATATTGTTGAAACAATTCCTGCAGCTCCTTCTCGCATTCCTCGAACTCTTGCATGTGCGCCGGTCGTATCTTCTGCAATGCCTCCAAACGCTGCTTGGTGCGCTCCAATTCGGCGCGCTTGCGTTGCAACTTTGAGCTAAGCGCGTTCATTTCGACGCGTGCATTCTCCAATTGTCCGCGACTCGATTGCAATTTCAATTGTGCGGCTGCTACAGCATTCTTAAGTGTACGCTCTGCTGACGCCAACTCCATTGGACGATTGGCTTGCGCCAGGCGTGTCTCTCGGTGTAGCATTTCTTTAGCGAGCAGCTCGTGCAGTGCAGCGCCGCGCTGAGTTAGATCTGTGGAGAGCTCGCGAGCACGACGCAAATCATCCATTTTATCACCTATGTCCACCTGGTTGAGACTGCGGTAGTTCTCCTCTTCATCCTTGTCCTCGGACGATTGTTGCGGTGCGATCAGCATGCGCGTGATCTTCTGCAACTCGGTGGCGGTGACGGCAGAAGACGCATATAACTTACGTGGATTGAGCTTTATGGCCGATTTAGTAACAAAGAACTCGGTGGCGGAGCGTATAAGTAATATGCGCTCATTCTCCGATTCTACGCTGCCGGACAGTACGGCACCTGGCTCCAGTAGACCGGCCAACCATTGGAGAACTTCGGCGACGACATGAAATGAGGCAAGACTGCCGAAATTATTGGCCAACGCCTGCAGAGGGAACACATGCGGATAGCCGAGTAGTTTGAGGTGCTCAGCGAGGTCTGCGAAATGTTAAGTGGTAGGAAATTACTATGACTTCAATAATTTTCACTTACCTCGCACATCCTTGAAGGACATATCTATGATATTGAATTATATATATATTTTGCTAATGTTATATCAGCTAAAATATTAAATTTTTCCTGTGCAACTTTAGTAAACTTTTAGCTCTGCCGCTGACAACGGTTTGTTGTGGCTTGAAAGTATTTGTTTACAACACACCCGTCGCTTCTGTTGCTAGGATATGGTTGCTTAGAGCTTAGCGTTGTGTAGCGAGTTCAATGCAACAGGTCGGGGAAAACAAACATTTCGCATTAACCCTCAAGCTTGAGCCAAAGGAATCTATCATCGTCATCAAAGACGAATTTGGAGTTTATAAAATAAGTATAAAATATTAAATTCAGATTGGAAAGGACTAAAACATTTGGTAATTTTAGATTTTTTTTGTTTTTTTTACTAAGCTGTTCCTGCATTATTAAACAAAAATAAACTGTTCTAATGAATAATTTTAATAAAAACTAATACACAGTCAAAGGCAACGACAAAGACAATTATATAAACTAGTGAACCCGCATGGCGCACTATGGGCTAAATCACATTTTTTTTGTTTAAAATCTAATATAACGAGAAGGAATAGAGATAGCGCAATAATTTCTTTTTGTCAATAATGCTCAAGTTATGTCAATTAAAGGAAAACTAAAGTCAACGTAAACACACTTTATTTTATTGGGGGAAGTGAGCGGCGAAGTTGACCATGTTCAAAAAATGTATGACCTTTCGCTTTTCTTTTTGCTGTATCTCACAACCAAATCACGACCTCGATACAATTTTTTTTTAAATTGTAGTAAATTTAATGTAGATTAAGGAAAAGCTTATTAGGATACCTAAATTAGGGATTAAAATAAGGGGTGAGTGGCTAATATCCAGAGATTTCACTGAAAAACATTGTAAACAATTTCAAAAATTATTTTTCCAAGGTGTTTTTTTTATTGGGATACCATCAGCCCCTAAATTAGGGGTTGAAATAAGGGGTGGGTGGCTACACATTTTAAGGCTTCGTTTTTTTGCATTAGAGGCATTCCAAGTTATTTTTCTAGCACGCCGAGATTATTTTAAAAGTTCGGGTTAAAAAGATGTAGTTTTTCGCTTTACTTAAGCCAAAACTATTAACTTATCTCTGCCCGTTCAAGAGATATGAGCAATCAAACAAATGATTAGGTTAATTTTTTTTTTTGTTGTATAATATGTATTTATTTATTGAACATTTCTCTCGAAACTAACAATATTTGGGTTTTCAAAACTTAAACTTTCAAAACAGGGTGTCCCAGAAGTAACGTGCCAAACTTTAGGGCAAGGTAGGTGGGGGGGTGAGCTCACTGATAAACAAAAAATTTTCAGGTAAAAGTGTCACCGTTTTTGAAATATTTACATTTTTTCGAATTTAAAAAAAATCGTGCCTTTTCATGTGTTTTCTTTAACTGCAACTACAAACCGGGCAATACTTAGTAAATTTTTTATGTAAAATACTTCCAGATAGTTGCCTCTCCATACTCAAATGCAATGTAGTTAAAATAAATTAAGGAACCATCATAAAATTAGGACTATTTCTGGATTTTTAACTTTTTGATATTTTCTTCCCCAACTTTGACTATCTCGGGTGAAAAAAAATGTACTGAGCTATAACTTTACATTACATAAAAAAATTGCTCATTTAATAAAGATTTCAGAAAGGTGCCACACTTACTGTTTTGAATAGAAAAAAAAAGTTATAGCCGCTTTTGTGGGTAAAGGACTGAGACACGCTAGAATGTATTTAATAGATTTAAATTGAATTTGCTCTTGTTACCGTCAAATGACATGCTAAATAGTACAAAGGTACATTATTACCTGCTCTTGACATTATTTTATGTTACTTACCGGAATTAGTGAAAGTGGATTTTGTGAAATTGGACCCTTCGAACATTGTGTTATTAATACTATGACAGAGAACACGCAGTATACGTCGCATGAATATGCGGATATTCACCTAATTTACGGTGAAGCTTGCTGTAATGCCAGAGCTGCTCAAAGACTCTATGCAGAGCGATACCCCAATCGTCGACATCCGGGTCGAGAAGTATTCGCCCGGACCCATAGAGAAATATATGAAGGTAAGTGATTTTTACACCTTTCTTGTTTGCTTGCTTGTTAACTATAATTTTTCACTTTTTTAAGGTCGCATACCTGGAAGGCGTGGCGGCGAAACAGGACGTCCTGCAACGGTAGATGTTGAAGCTGTGTTAGAGGAAGTGGAACTAGGTCCATCGACTTCAGTGAGAATGATGGAAAGACGGACGGGAATACCAAAAACTACAGTTCACAAAGCTTTAAAAGACCATCGATTTCATCCCTACCACATTCAACGTGTTCAGGCTCTACAGGAAAGAGATTACCTGTCGAGGGTTAGATTTTGCCGTGAAATGTTGCGAATGCATGAATCAGACCCCAACTTTTTTAATAAAATAATTTGGAGCGATGAATCATCATGCAAACGTGATGGTTATTTTAATTTACATAACCTTCACAGTTGGCAGATAGACAATCCTCACGAAATGAGAGAAGATCGTTCGCAGTACCGGTACAAAATAAATTTATGGTGCGGTATTTTTAATTGTCAGATATTGGGACCTGTGGAACTGCCGCCAACGCTCAACTCTCACAGTTATTTAGAGTTCCTTCAGGAACGGCTTCCAACTCTTTTGGAAGATGTACCCTTAAACCTGCGGCGAAGACTATGGCTGCAAAATGACGGGTGCCCTGCTCACTACGGGCGTGAAGTAAGAGCTCATTTAGACGAAACTTATCCTCGCCGATGGATTGGACGATACGGGCCAATCACGTGGCCCGCTCGATCGCCAGACCTGAATCCATTAGATTTTTTCTACTGGGGCTGTCTTAAGGACAAAATTTATTCAAAAACAATTCAAAACGAAGAGCATTTGCGGGAACAAATAAATGGAGCTGCTGCTGAGATAGCCCAATTGAGTTTAAGATCTCTAAAAGCGTCTTTTCTTAAAAGGTGCCGAGCTTGTATTAGAGTAGAAGGTCGCCAATTTGAGCATATTTTATCAATAAATGAATAAATTTCTCTTCAAACGACTCATGTATATTTTATTTCACGTGAATCCATGCTTCACAAAAAATATTGATAGATATAGCCCTTGTTATAGACTCTAGTCCGAATTCCGGTAAGTAACACAAAATAATGTCAGGAGCAGGTAATAATGTACCTTTGTACTATTTAGCATGTCATTTGACGGTAACAAGAGCAAATTCAATTTAAATCTATTAAATACATTCTAGCGTGTCTCAGTCCTTTACCCACAAAAGCGGCTATAACTTTTTTTTTTTTTTTCAAAACAGTAAGTGTGGCACCTTTCTGAAATCTTTATTAAATGAGCAATTTTTTTATGTAATGTAAAGTTATAGCTCAGTACATTTTTTTTTCACCCGAGATAGTCAAAGTTGGGGAAGAAAATATCAAAAAGTTAAAAATCCAGAAATAGTCCTAATTTTATGATGGTTCCTTAATTTATTTTAACTACATTGCATTTGAGTATGGAGAGGCAACTATCTGGAAGTATTTTACATAAAAAATTTAATTTTACATAAAAAATTTAATTTAATTTAATTGCCCGGTTTGTAGTTGCAGTTAAAGAAAACACATGAAAAGGCACGATTTTTTTTAAATTCGAAAAAATTTAAATATTTCAAAAACGGTGACACTTTTACCTGAAAAGTTTTTGTTTATCAGTGAGCTCACCCCCCCACCTACCTTGCCCTAAAGTTTGGCACGTTACTTCTGGGACACCCTGTATATTTATTACTGTTGTTGCGGCAGTCGGAATGGACAAGATTCCGAGCAGCAGGATCCCCGGATATCGTGCTGGGCAGGCGGTCTGAAAGGAAAGGAAAGGTGGGCTTAAAAAAAATTTTTTTTGTAAATCTCCATTTTTTGCAATATTTGAGAAGCTCTAGCAAACAAACGAAAGCTGATAGAGCCATCCACTTAGGTTTAAATTAAAGCTGGAACTCTGGACTAATATCTCTGAAAATACCAAGCCTATATATTACATATATATTATATATATATTATATTTTATATATGTATTCAAGCAACAAACTTTTCATTGTCACTGTGCCATAAATATTCATAGGGTATACATTTGAAAATTGAAAAAAGTTGGTACTTATGGGATTTTAGCGAACCTTTCGCAACTTTTTCTTGAAATAAATGGCATTGGCCCTTATTGGTATTGGTAAATCCTTATGTGCACACATACAGTCAGCTTCAAAAATATACATACCCTGACGTTTTGAGGATTTTATTTATAGAGTCGACATATTTCTAAAAATCTTATTTAGGGACATACATATTTGCACCAACAAAGTGGTTTGTTTTTAATTTTTGTTTTTTACCAAACAACAATTTTAATGAATAAAGATTTTTTTTTTGTGGAAAAGCAATAATAATTTTACAAATGGTAGAAATCCGAAACCGATCAACACATCTGCTCGGCAGACTTCTTCATTCTTAAAATTGCAGTTGCTTTTAAACAAATTTTTTTTTTTATTAATAACAGCACGATCAAATTGTTGACTACTAAATAATGAAGTAGCGATTTTTCAGTAAAAGAAACGCAATATACGAATTTGAAAAATACATACGCTCACTATTTAAATATATGTAAAAATATGTCGAATTGGCAACGCTTCTCGCAATTGTAGTGGCAACAATAGTCGCATTGTTGTTTTTGTCGCAGCCACGCTTGCAAGTTTTTTATTTTATTACCTCATCTGCGAGTTTTTGCTGAATGCAACGCATTTTATCCGCTTTTCCTTATATTTAGTACTTTTTATCTCTAATTATTATTTTTGATCATTTTTTGCACTTGCGACGAGTATTACGCCACAAATAGAGAGTGAGTGAGAGCAGTCATAAAAACTGTGGTTGCGGTTTTGTTTCCAACTGCATCTTGGGGAATTCGCTCAGCGGTTTGTTGTATGTATTTATGTATATAAGTGACTTTGTTGGTAAGTGCAGCTATCTACATATGTACATATGTATTTATGTGCACGCGCGCAATAACGGCGCAACAGCTGAGAACGCCGTGTACAGCTTATGCAAATGGATTATGTTGTTGCATTTGCCTCATACTTTGCGATAGCTGGATTTGCATTTTACTCCGCCATTGCTGCTTCGCCGCTCACATTAATATTCATGTATGTATATATGTATACATACATACATACATATGTACAGAACACATAGCAAATGCATATTAGTTTTTCTAGTGCGCTTGAGCTTTTTCAATATATAAGTATGCATATATGTACATATATATATTTTTTACTTCTTTGACATTTTTATGCGACACGTGTTTATTGTGTGCGCCGTTGCAAATTTCGCTCAATGCCTGTGCAAACAAAACTCTGTTAAATAGTAAATTGCTTTTGTCGCTTTGTTGTTGTTGGGTTTATTCTTTCCCATTTATGCTAGTTCACCCGGGTTTTTACTAAGTTCCATGGTAATATTCATTCTCCAGTTCGATGACAACGCCACTGATTAGCTATTTTAAGCTGCAAAATCTAAAAGCAAAATACCTGGATATTTTTTTTTAAAGACATTTACTAAATTAAATATTATTTTTTAATGACTCCGTAATCATTTAGTAATCATAAGAAAAATTTACTCTATGCATATACCTATGTATGTATCAGTTGTCACTAGGGTTGCCACTGACGAAAAAATACTTACCAGCCACTTGAACAAAGTCTACCAAATCTGGAAAATATCTACCAATAACTTTTTTATAGTTATTTTAATAAAAACTATAGTTTTGTTATATTTTTTAGTTATTTAAATAAAAACAATTGTTTATAAATAAGTTTTTTTATTTTTTCAATAAGAATTGAAATGGTTTTTAAGGAATTTTTTATTTAACTAATTATATGTTATTTGAGATCATATTATTGGCATATACTCAGTTTCCTTCAACCAAAAGCGAAAGTGATAAAACCGAAGGCAACAACGACAAAGACAGTGATTCAAAAAAGCACTTCGTGTTTTTTTTTTTAATATTCACAATGTTTTTCAAGTAAAAATGTTTTGTTGCTTTAACTAAATCCATAAAAATCGAGGATTTAAGCTATACACAACATTTAGAAAAATTCAAAAAATGTTAGTCTAAATTTCGAATTTTTTACAAGAAGAACATTTTCACCGTTCCCAAATAAAAAGTTCTAAGTAGTTCTCCTTATATTCGCGCATACATATATGTGAACATAAATGGTTAAATATGCACACTCCTACATCTGTACAGGCTGTCCAAGAAGCACCCTGTCAACACTATTTGCTTTGTTTTGTGTATTTATTTTCTTTTCTATAGCTGCAGGAATTCAAACGATAGCATGTAACTATTTGTATAACCAGAAAAATCGTACACTAACAAAAACTTGTATCATTTAAATGCAACACATTTCACTCATTTAGTAGCGATAGAGAGGATAACATTTTTAGTAGTAATATAGAAAAACTGCCAGCCGCTGCAGTGTAGTGTTTAGCAGTGCGCGCTACCATTCTGTAATGACTGAGTTAGAGCGCAGTTTCCGAACAAGATCAAAAAATAATAAACAAACGAGATTTTTTCGAATAGCGGTCGCCTCTCGGCAGGCAATGGCAAACCGGCGAGCGTATTTCTGCCATGAAAAACAGCTTCTCAAAAAAACAACAATCGCCGTTTGGAGTCGGTGTAAAACTGTAGATCCCTCCCCTTTGTGTGACAACATCAAAGCGCACGCCTTTAAATCAGAGGAGAAGCTCGGCCAAACACTAACGTACATATTGTGTAAGCGCCAATTTATTATTTAAAAAAAAATTATACTATGGGCCTTATTATGAGCTGTATTCGATTTTCGATCTTCGCTGGCTATCGAAGATCGAAGATCGAAAGTGAAATTCGTATTATGAGCTATGCAGGCGTGTCGAAATTTTCGTTGAGTATCGAATTTTCTGTCGAACAGAATTTTGCTTTCGATGGTGTAACGAAGTGTTAGAAAATTGTGAAAAATGTATGATTTTGTATATGTTTTCTTACATTTTGGCGGCTAGACACTAATTTTAAACAATTTTTATTAATTTCATGCAGTTCTAACATCGTGAATACTAAACACAAGCTCGAAAGGCTGGTTTTACTTGTGAAAGAAAATCCCAATGCTCTGTTGGCACGATCTCTGAGAACAAACTCGTAGCGCTGTTGATAGTTTTAAAATATTTTAAATAGATTTGGCTCACAAACGCCTCTTTAGATGGTCGGAACTTTTTAATGAATCTGTAGACAAATTTCTTAAATATATTTTATATCAAAATATTTTCGAAAGACTAATAAACTTAAATGTTTAAGAGAGCATTTGCTACTCCTGGCCAGTTTACTAAGCTCTCATCCTCTGACGAATCGTTGAACCAGAACTCGTTGTACTCATTTTACCACGTTTTTATAAAATTGCTTTCTTTTTTACTTCATTTTAATTAGAACAAATTTGCATAAATATGTATAAGCACACTATTTAGTTTGCTCGATTTGTAAACAAAGCTTCTCAGCGGTGAAAGATATACTATTGTGAACAACCTAAACGAGCGAAATTCACAATAGCGCTAATCTTCATCGAATGAGCGCCATAATACCAAATGAAAATTCGTTCGCTCAGCACTTTCGACCACAGTCGAAAATCGAATGCAACTCATAATAGGGGCCTATGTGTACCACACAACTATTTTAATAATTTATGCACTCATACATTTTATATACATATGTACCTAGGAATGCATAGTTGGTTTGATATGTGAAGATTTATGGTGATTTATTTTTAGTTTCTTTAAAAAAAATGTTGCATTCCACGGTGCAAAAGGTGTTGGGTGTTACACTCAACCCTGTAAAAGCGCATGTTTTTGCCTTCTTGTCCTTCTCTAGCTCAAGCATTTCATAATATTGTCGCTTTAAACAAGAGCGCGAATTTTAGGAAACGAACAGAAAATTTTCACACCATTTGCTTTTATTTTAGAATCGAACACAAAAAGTGAAAGGGGCAATCAAAAGGCGAAATTTTTTGGTAGAAAGGAAAACTCCATTAAGAAAAATTTTGCATAAAAAATTTTATTTATATATCTGTATATACATATTGGTAAACATTTTTCTCTTTGACCTTACAGTCACACGTATATTTATGTTTAAATTCCTGAAGCGTTGTGTAAAAACCGAAAGTTTTTCATTTATCCTGCTAATAAACAGCAAAAGCTACATTTTATATACATACACTTGTTTCCTATCTTTTGTTGTTTTAAAGATAAATATGGTTTAAGGTGGTCTTTATTTAGCGTTACATTTTTTGGAAGTCAGTTATATGGGGCAAAATTCATCAAGTGTACCAAGAAAAACATTTTATGGCAGCATTTTGCTCAAACTCTAACACGTTGTTGCCATGGTTACTGGTAACCAATGTGTAAAAGAATTTTTTTTCTACCGCGGGTTTTTGTCGACTTATACGAGTTTAAACATGCAAATTTCGGCCCTTTTTCTTAGAGTCACAAGTTTTCTTAAAATTCTTATCTCATGTCATACTTATGATAGA
The DNA here is from genome assembly GCF_001687245.7 of Rhagoletis zephyria. NCBI lineage: Eukaryota > Metazoa > Arthropoda > Insecta > Diptera > Tephritidae > Rhagoletis > Rhagoletis zephyria. Next base: position 144,435 of record NW_016157157.1, on the reverse strand, counting down.
GAATCAAAAATTGCTGACTTATTTATTTGAACTTCTTCCGTGCTTTTTGGTCGAAACTATAGTTTTTTGCATTTTTTAAACAATTTACCATTTTTGTTTTTTCCGCAATTAGCTTATTCCGATAGCTTATTTTCTAAGCTTTCCAACGATATATAATTTGCATTGGGCTTGGCAAAACCACTACAAGTTTTTAATCATAGAACGCACTCGGCACCGCCTTGCATTTTTGGTGACAATAACACAAGTGTACAGAAATGAAAAAAACTGTTCGACCAGCGACATTTTTATATGCATTCTTATGTTAAGTTTTCCGCTGAACCCGAATACGAAATTAAAATGGAAGTGAGTAAAACATTTTTTTGAAATATAGCCGAATTTCGCGTTTTTGAGAGCTGAAAAAAAGTGCACTCACTTAATTTCACTTTAATTTCTTTTTGTATTAGTAAAGGCTATTAAATTTGCTATCATATGCGCCAAAAAGATTATCCAACTAGATAAGTAACTTTATTGAAATTAAGTGTGCGCTAAATATTTTTTGTTTTGTTTCTCATACGCACTGTTGGCACGGCAAAACAAAAAAGCAGAGAATTCAGTGTTAAATAGTACAAAAGGAATATTAAATGAATTAATGCCGCAGTCAGTGCTGCACTCACATATGTATAAATGAAAGAAGAATAAGAATAAATACAAGCACATCATAAATTATATAAAAGGATGACATCAAATATTGGTTTGGGAAAATCCGCTTAGCACTTCAAAGCTCAATTTAATCTCTCAAATAAGACTTACCTAATAAAGGTGTTGGCTGAGTTTCTTCAACGACTTGAGCGAATAGCATTTCCGCTTGCTATAGCCCAGTGTAAAGGAGGTGCCAAAGTGATCCCGGCTCAGCGTTCAAAAATGAAAGGGAAAACTAGTTGGCGTTGTTATTACTCATGTATATATATATATGACTATACATATTAGAGGATCAACACATTCAGGAAAGTACGTAAGGGACGTGGAAAGTTTCTTTGATACATACATATTTACTAAAGTATTCACAATCTAATGCCCCGTAAATCTCTTTAGCTTCTACATAATAAGCCTTCACTAACTTAGCTGGTTAATTAACGCAACGTAGTAAATATATAGCTCACTTTCATAACGGCACACTGAGCGTTTATCTATAGTTGCTGGTTTTCATAACAGCAGCAATTTATGACACTCGGTGAGCTGAACTAGTGGCTTGCAATCGCATACAATTAAAAGATATAAAAAAACTTGTTCTTTGTGGCGTGTCAAATGTCAAAAGCAATAACTTGTAAAATATTTGAAATTGTATGTTGTTGTAGTAGAACCTCCATGAAAATTATTTATAATTGTAGCAAAAAGTCAAACATAAAAAAGTAGTTGCCCTACGAAGTAGACCATTAAAACCAACATAAAAAAAAAAAAAACTTTTTGGTATAAGCACCAAAAAGGTCGCTGCTGGCTAGAAAACAAAAAAAAACGAATCAAACGCGAGTCATCCACTGTAAACATCGGCAGCAAATAAAATAAAAAAAGGAGGCGGAGTGAAAATGTAAATGAAACACATATCGACGGCTGAGTGGAAGATTGACCTATTTCAGCAGTCGGTTCGAAAGCGCGCTATCTCAGAAAATGGCTCATGAACGCATTACTTCCGAGTTTGGTTACAGAAATGCCCTATCTCAACTGAGAATATATTGCAAATATACTAAAAAAAATTGGCAAAAATATACCACCAATACAGTCCTGGGATAAAATAATCCGCTTCTATGCTTTTAAACCGTCTGTAGAGCGCCAGCGTAAAGGTTGGATTAAGGCATACCCTTTCTCCTGAACTTTTGTAGTTAATCCACTATTGTCTGTTTTAAATTAATGCAGAATTATTTTCGAATTACATCATCAAATTCTGGCTGACGCAAATGCGGAAGGTATATATGTTTATACATATAAGAATACGTCAACAACAATTCTCCACCTCTTTATCTTTTTTCGATTACATACCATACGTACATACATAAATACCAACTATATATAGTTTCATATTTGCTAGCAACAATGTCGTCGCCGTTTGTCGTCAATTGTTACCATCATTCATAACTGTTTGTTGCTTATGTTCTTGCTGCAGCTGCTGCTGCATATAATGATTTTGCCGCCTAAGAGTTCAGCCACCTTCTCTCAGTCATTTTCATCCTACTATTCTTAAATATACTGAGGTGACGGTCTACGTACAAACATATCGCGAATCGTCTTCAAAAGAGTCACAACTAAAAATAATACGTTTGTCAGAAAATGCGAAAAACTATTTCTTAGCACATGCTAATCATTTGGGCAAGGGCGACTTAACCTTAGACTTTTTTTAACAAATGATAACACAAATTTGCTCCATTGGCTCCAGCTTTTTTTTTTGAAAGGTAAATAAAAGCTCTCTGTACATTTTTAGCGCATAATTACAAAAATGCCAAATTTTGAGTTATGACTCTTTTGAAGACGGTGTGCGATATATATGTGCGTATGTAGCTGGTATTATTATTTTTTATATTTTCCCTAATAGCGTCATAACAGCCATTGACATTGGCCGCAACACATGCAACAGCCAGAGATGTATTTGCGTATGTGACGTTCTTACGGTTTTTCTGGTTCCACCTACACTTCTGCAATGTAACATTTATCTCCTCTACACACACATCTCACAATGATCATGAAAACAGCAACGTGACATATTGACAAGTTTAAGCAATTTAGTAAATTTTTTTTAATTTTAATAATCTTTAAAAAAAAAAAACTATGCGAATCAAAGTCTACAACTTTCTACAACATTTATAAAAATTCGACTAATCTTGACAAACGTACATATAAACTTATGCCTTCTCTTTGTCCTCTACGCACAAACACTAAGAAGAGGACGATGAGAAGGCAACATTTTTTGTAGAAACGAAATCGCCATTCCAATTTATAGCACATTTTACATAAACAGTTATCCCCACGATAAAAATATAGGAAGGTTGTATCGCTGAGAGACACTTTTAGCATTTTTGACGTTTTCAAGCATTTTAATTTTAACAAGGCGAATTCATATAAGGTGGTAGCGGTAGTACAAAAACAAAAACTTACATGTATTTTTTAATTTCAAAATCGGGAGCCGTTTTTTTTTTCAAATTGCAAGTTTTCGAATAACTTAAAACCGGTTTGGAAAAAGGCTAAGGTAAGTATGCTGTAGTCAAGTTTTCCGCATCACACTTGGATTAAATTACATACTTCATAAGCTTCTCTACTATATTTTGTTGCTGACGTTAATGGACATATCCATATCATTTTCATGACGAGCAATGAAAATGATATAAAAAATCGATGACGTTTTCCCTTAATATCTATTTACATAATGACAGATATTAGCGACTACTTAGCTGATGTCGTAATTGTAGTAAGTAATTGTATATGATTGACGTCTTGGACCAAGGGAAATGTGATATATATTTATTTAGGTATTTCTTTCCACTTGCAGCGTGAAATTTGTTATGGTAGTAATTTGTGCCACTTTTTACTTGAAATTATATAACACGCCAATAATTAAGTGCTCTTATGTATGCTTTCCTCTTTTATGAAAATTTTCAATGAGAAGTGACCATTTGAAAATGCTAAATGAACAACATTAGTACATTGTATGTATGTAAGTATATACATATTAGACATCTGCATGAGGTAATTCAAACTTCCAGCCAAACAGAGTAGAGTTAGATTTGGATATTCTACTTCATACACAAAACACTCAACGTTCTGAATTTTGTAATTGATGAAAATTCATTTCATTTTAAATTTTCTACCTTCAAATGGAAGAATGTGAATTAATCAATCAAAAATATTCAAATAATTCAAACTTATTTTGGTTATACTTTATTCTACAAACAAGTTTTTTCGTTCCATACACATGTATGCCTGGTACTAGGAATTGAATAATCATTTATAGCAAACTATAACTGGGCGTATAAGATTACTCGCTAAAATATGAATTATGACTATAGGCCTCCATTTTCTTGGTAACACTAAACTAATGGTCTATGTGAGATCGTACGAATCAGCCAAGCTAATCTAACCTGTCTATCGCAACCAAAAATCAGCGTTGTACTGTGCGGGGCTATTTACCCAGGCAGCGTAGTTGAAACCGATTCTATTTTTACGTAATGTTTTTTTTCATATGCTGGTTACAAGTAACAAAAATGATTGTAAGTTGGTATATAAGTATGTACGTGGGAAGCTCAAAAACATATTCATGTTATTTTCATTCATATTAATTCAATTTGTTTTACAACGTTTGAAAAATGCTATGTCGATACTCATACCAACACACCTATTCATTTAAATTCAATAAAATTTAAAGCCAATCACATTCATTCAATGAGAATATAAATGATTCATTTGACGGGTTTGAATGGATTCATGCAGACGTCTAATACACATGGACATGCAGCATATTAGTACAGCAGGAGATGTTTTCGATTTTGAAATTTGATTACCTGCAGCACGTGTGAAGCTCTAAGAAGTAAATATTTATTTATACTTAAAATTCGCACATCTTAATCTGCTGAGCAGATAAGCGTTATGTATACATATATGTATATATGAATGCAATTGCGTATCTACATACATCTGTGATAAAGATTCGGCACGTATGTAAATATACGCTGAAGGTGCTAGCAAAGGTTAAGAAAATATTTGCCACATGTAGCCAGTTCACTCACAGAAATGTTTATATACATATGTACATATGTATGTACATTTATACTTCATGCAAATACAAATGCAGTTACTACGTTCCAGTAATAAATTTCTGCCTTGAACCCGGAAATACTATGAACGAATTCTCGCAGCCTCCAGTGAGATGCAAACACGCTTTTGCCCCTGGCAAGGAGCGATAATCTTGCTAAGCATACAAGGCCCCATCCACAAGCAGTTCGCATTTACACACATGCGTATCGTGTATGTACATATATGTATGTACATATTTGCAATTCGAATTTGGCACAAATTGAGTTAAATGCATGCTGTGTTATGCTGCTATTTTATTTGCATAACAATAAATATTTGAAAATGTTGCATTCATGAATAATTGATTTGATTTGCAGCAATGGTACTGAGAAATTATATTTCAGCTATTTTGCATTTCATGAGTTTCAACTTAATTCTTATGTTCTGTTTATATTTATCTCTAAATACATATGTTAGCAATGCTAATTCAATTATAATCCGAAAATATTCAATTAAATTATTTGTAAATTATAATTGTGGCAGTGGTTAAGAAACACTTGCTGGGCTTAGGAAGTTACACTGAGTTGGCTTCAATTCTATTTTTTTTTTTTTATGAACCCATAGAAACATACCTATATATGTAGCTGTTTTAAGTACCAAATGGTTTAGCAAAAGGAAATTGGGGGAAAAAAAGTTTGTGCGGAAGTGAAATACCTAGGAGTAAGTCCACATAAGAAGCTGACGAGAAAAACTAACGTCGAGTTGAAAGTAAATCGAATGCTAAGAGAGTCGGAAAGCTTCTTGTAAGATCGGGGTTCTGAGACGGCTTCGTTATTTTGAATACTCATAGCGTTGGTCAGACTTATCTTCAAAAGCTGTTCGTTATGCTTTGTTGGGTTTGTTAACTCTGGATTCAGCAATCCAAGAGGAGGCAATGTAGACGATGGGCCTTTGAATTGTGGCACGATGATCAGTGTTCCGTGCACAGATCATTGACGAAGCAATACCCTTTGTTTTTAGTTCCTAATGGCAAACAGATACTTCGAGTCTCTTTTGGTAGAAAGTAAGTAGTTAATTTTCCTAAAAGGGAACAATGGAAAGATCTATCTTTGGGATCACGGTAAAAACTTCTATACTGACGGCTGAAATACTAAAAATGGAGCTGCAGCGGGGTGGCATTTGGTGAGTAACTTCAGACGCTTTACTGCACTTCAATCGGAATACTTAAAGTAACAGACTGATAAATTGCCGTAACATAGCGTGGACATCAAATCAGTGTCTGCAGTGGCAGCCCAGCTAGTCTAAGAGGTTTGAAAACCACTTGAGACTAAACTCTGTCCGAGACAACTGTGGTGTTCGAGGCAACCCACTGGCTGAGGAATTGGCAAACTGTGCTTCTTTAAAGTGGTCCATTGGGCCGAGCCAATTTTAGAGACAAGCCAATCCATTCCCTGCATTTCAGTTTATTCTAAACGAAATATTTACTGAAGCACTTCTCGATATTTTTAGCGATTATAGCCCATTAAATTTCAGTAGAAGTGCAAGTTTGAAGTTCTTAAAAAATCGCGTTGATTTTTGTTAATTTTTATTCTGAATGTATTACGCACTTTTTTCATACAAAAAAATTTTCGAACATAATTTGTATGGAAGAAAATGCAATGTATAAAAAAATACCAAAAAATCAACGCGACTTCTTAGCAACTTAACACGTACACTTCATTCTACTAAAATTTAATGAAAAAAGGTTGAAAATTTAGAAGCAAGCTAGCAAAGTTTTTTATAATTTTTTCACAAAGTTTGAAACATGAATTAATATCTTTTTTTGTTAGATAATACGCTATACTTTTATAAAAAATAATAGATATTAAATGAACAAAAGACAAATAGGAAAAATTTGTTAAAATGTCGTGTCCCTATTTATTTTTCCACCACTGTATGCACACAATACATATGTGGTAAATATGTGCTCGAAAACAAAATGCTAAACCGATTAAATTGTTCACTATTACAAAATTCTTAATTTCCATTCTAAAGTTATTAGATAATTTGTCTAAATATTTCTCAAAAATAGTTCTTAACAGCACTTACTTGCCTTCTAATAGCAATTGATTTGCATTCACTTTTAATTTTATTTAATTACCTACACACAATTCAGGTACTCTAAAGCTGTTATACTCAATATACATACCTGTCGGACAGGGGATTTGCATACATGTACATATGTATAAAGATATCAAATGAATTAAAAGAAAAATTAAAAATTTTACATATACGAACTAAATTAAGTGATTGCACAGTCGCCATTGGTTTGCGTTCTAAACTAATTTCAATAAATACATAAGTGCATACATATGTACATACTTATTTATATACCACTTGTATGCATATGAATACAGGAGTAGCCTTATTGGCTTAGAACAAAGCAACGGCAGTGAATGTGGCATAGATTTAAGTACGAACGTAAAATGTGAATGTGTCTATGACTATGTAGACCTTAACATAGGTACACACATACATACGTACATATGTCTGTGTGTGCAGGTAAAATTTTAAGGTAATTTATTAAACGTTCGCATAGAATTATGAAAAATTGCTACTTGTATATGCATTTCTAGAGCACTCAATTATATTGACTCAATCGTCTGTCAAATCATGTAAATAACAGCAAATTATCAAATTTAGTCTTTGACATGAATTTGAATACGTTCTGTCATCATGTTCATCATAAAGTTGTCATTGAACTAGAACAGGGGAGTGATAGATTGTCTTCAGTATATGCATGTATGTATGTTCAGTTTGGGAGCAAATTTGTTTAGTGGTCACACGATTGATAGAATACATAAAAAACCCAAATGAAACTTTAATTTACAAAAGAAAAAAAAATATATATTATAATATTTTTCCAACATTCGATAAATATTGCAATAGGACCATTTCATTGTGACTGCTCCGACATTTGTGAATGATAACTAGGTCGTCGGCGACTTATACAATAGTAAAATATAATTTTTTACATAGATAAATAACTAAAATAATTTTTTTTTCAAACAATACGAAACAATTTCTAAATTCTTTGTAAGCATTATTTGAATGAATATGACTGGTGGGACCCTGAAAATCCCTCTATTTTACCTTTGTGCACTCAAAGACGAATTTTAGCCAAAACACTTAATTTTCAAGCCAGATTTTGTTGTGTTGTAAAGCATATATGTACTCGCTTTTATTTGCATTAAAATTTTTGGCTCGTTATAATCTTCATAGGAATATTTAAAATATTTAAAATTATGACTGGTAGGACAGGTGCCTGGGGGAAAAGTAACTACTATGTTTGAAGTAAAAGTCTCCATAGACGAAAATTGCAGCTTTTATTTTTCTTTAAATATTTTTCAATAGATTAATGAAATGTAGTCATTTAGCAAGAGGTTACTACTGAAATAGAGATACTCAAGGCATTTTAAAGTTTATGGCATTTTTTTCGTTTACATGGAATTACCCAATACTCAAAAATTCTTTATAGCAGCTGAGGCACCTTGAGGCAGTACATTATGCCCAAAAGGTTTGGAACAACTTTGATTACTCTGCAAAAAAAAAATCGCTTAAAACTAGATTTTAAAGCCAAGCTCAATTAGAGGTACCTGGCGGTTCATAAAACATCAAGATATACACAACGACCTGCGGATTGCGGCATGGATCGATTGTATCAAAATATGCATAACAGATCGCTAAATCCCTCTTTAGTTCTAAAATAAGATCCCGTCTTAAAGCATAGTAAGACGGCAGCGTTGATCTGGATTCACTCGTTAATTCAGAATTATCCCGGGAATGAACTGCAGTTGATCCGGAATAAGTCCTGCAGCTCATCTTTAAAATTAATGCAGATCACAACAACGACCAAAACGGCTAGCTGTCGTTTAAATATTATGCAAATAAGCTAATAAAGCAAACCAGTTTGGGCGTCTACGGTTGCCGAGTGGATAGAGCTGCGTACTACAATTCCCTAGGACCCAGGTTCGATCCGCGTTCCGAGCGATTCCCAAACATTTTTTGTTTTTATTTTTTCAGTTTTAATTTATTTAGCTTTAATTTTTTAATATATTATATTTTAATTTATTTTCTGTACTAGTTAATTTAAATTATTAAAGTTAAATTTTATTAAAAAAATCCCAACTATAATAACATTAAAAAACTTAAGTAATAACTGAATGAAAAAAAAAAAAATTGCGAATTAATTAATCTAGATAAACTTTGCCGTCTGTCAATGCTTTTATTAGAAGACTGCATCAAGCTTAAGCTTAAGCATTCTAAAGCAAATGAATATTATTTAAACATAATTATGTATGCATAATTGCTTTACTAAATATTTTTAAATAACTACTAACTTTTTTAACAAAAAAAAAAATATTAAGTCCATTTAAAGTGCAATATATCTCTGAGGGAGTAATACCCACTACAATGCTAAACGTATGTATAAACATGTACAAAAAGCAAATGAAAATGACTTGCCATAAAACTTCTAAGAAGTGTGAAATTTTAATTAGAACCAATTTTACTATTTGATAACAAAATTAATGAGTTTGTCGTCGTTGCTAATCAAGTGTTTCTATATGACATTTAATTTAATTGTAATGCCATGCAAAGACCTTCGCAACTGCTAGCAAATGGTATGCGCTACGTAAAGATCGTGTTTAGCTGACAATTTGCTATTGATTGTATGTATTCGCTTCTAATTAGTGCTTGTACATATGTACTTAGAAATGCGTGAGAAACATACTTACATACATATGTACATATATAAGTACTAACATAGCTACATGGTTATGTACTTTTATGTAAATATGTAGATTAATTTGTTTATTTCATTTTCAATTTGTTTACTTTTAAATGAAATATTTTAATTGCGTGTGTATGTATGTACATATGTATGATGGATGCATATATCGGTATGTACATATATTAAGCAAGTGAACTTAATTAGTGCCTCTATCGAGTTAGTAGCGTGCCGGTTCGATTGCGCACTAATTGTTTCTCTTTTCATTCGTTTAATTTTGAGTAAATCATGAACCCAGTGGGAAAATGTTAACGGTAAAACAGCCGCTTTCACATTAGAAAATGCATTTTTTTATGTGATTTAATATGAATTTTTCGGAATTTTTGGATACATTAGAATGCGGATTACATATAAATCAGTAATAGTATGTAAAAATCATAAGAAAAGCATTATATTATTTATCACGCATGTAATGCATTACTACTTTTCCGACTGGGAATTCACTATTTATTTTTCGTAACCGGAAGTTCTTATGTAATTTATTCAATATCATACATTTTCTTTGGTTAAGTCTCGTTTGTTAAACATGAATAAGATTTAGCTGATATAGCTTGGCTAATGTGACGTCGGCATCATGTGTGGAACCGGAATGGATAACAGGTGTTTTGTAAAGAAACATTTAATGTTATTACTATTTTTTTTTATCAAGCGGACCGTACCTTCATACAGAATGGCACTACAATAGTGTGTTTTACAACGGTGGACGCCAGTCTCGCAATCTGGTTTTAGGCAGGCCCACAGCACTGTGGCTCTGCCTCTGTTAATGTATTTCTTTTCTCTCGTTCGCGGGACTCTTGTGGAAGACACTTATTTAACATCAAGAAACCAAAAAAAAAACTTTGCTTCCTCTACTAGTAGGCAGCAGTCGGCGGACTCAAAGTGGCAATCGATGCCCAACGAGCTCGACGAACAAATGGCGATTGCTTCGGAAGAAATTATTTCAAATTCAAACATCCAAAGTGTTGAATCAGATCCTAACCTCATTGCAATCAAAGGAAGAGTCATCAAACCAATCTGTCCACAAGATAATCTGGGGTATTTGGATCGCGCTGCTGCCTCCGATGCGTAGGACTCCACAAAAGGGATGTCAGGTGCTCACACGAAACCAACAGCGGCAATGACAGAAGCTAGCTTGGACTTTTGCCAAAGGCCCTTTGAGCAGCTGCAGATCAACCAAGCGCAAAGGTTAGCCAGTAGGAAAAGGGCCTCAGTAAAGCGAAATTATAATGCTTGCGCTCTCCGACCAGTGACAATGACGGCGGCTCGGTTACACAAAATCACGCCAGGGGTGCCAAACGGAAGGTTTATGTCGGGTACTTCACGAAGCCGGTAAGTGCTTATGTGAACTGTATCCTGGGGCTTGTCAAAGTCAAAACTCGAGTAGGCGTGTTGGCAGTTGGAAGGTGCTCACCACAGAGTAAAGGTTTTTCATGCCCGTGGGCACGAAACTTGTATTTCTTATGTTAGATTAGCTCGAGCGTTTATACTAACCGGCCCTTAGTATACTCTGTTTGGGGTCGAAAGGCCAATACTTGCGCTCACAAGCGAATGCAATGTAAAATTCTTAGTTCTGCATCAGCTATGTATGTATGTATGTATGCATAAAAATTTCCGAACTTCGGTATAATGAATCTAGCTTCCCTTATATTTATTTATTATCTCCTGCAACCAAAAGTGTTTCCTACTAAGCTACAATGCACAAATATGAAATAACTCCTAAACGAATCTCTGTAGGCACTTCAGCCAATGTGTGTGCGTGTGCTTAAAGCATAATTAACAATAAAGATATTCCATTCGCCCTTTCCACACTTCTTGATCTGGATATCTTAATTGACTCGTTTCCGATTTCATTGGCGTTGAGTTGCTTTCCATATATTACTTCCACAACATTTTTGTTATTAAGAAATCACTTGGAACGGCGCATGCGTGACTTCTGTCACAGTTACTTATGTTCAAAAATGTTCCCCACAAAAGAAGTGCAACATGCCTTACATATTTAAGATCAATAGTCATCAGCAGGAGACGAAGAGCAGAATTCATTCCACTGTTGACACACGTACATACATACATATTCCGATAAAGAGGCAGGAAGTTGTGCAGACATTCAGAGCGATGAAGATACGAGCATAACGGTTACAACGTAAAAGATGATGCAGCGACTGGATGGATGGATGGTACTCGTAAAGTTGTTGGTGTTATTGCAAGTTCTTCTTATTGTAGTTGTTGTTCGTTCATCATGGGAATTTCAGTCTGATGCTGAGAAGTCGAGAATGTAACTAAAGTGTCAAGTTCATGAAAACTGATCCGGTAACAAGAAATTATTCAATGCGATACATAAATACATATAGACATAAAGTGAATAAAAAATTTACTTACTTATGTATGTACATTAGAGTGGTCCTTAAATGTAGGAGATAAGTTCTTATCAGATTTCCTAAGCCTCAATCCCTACGTCGATGCTACTATAGTCGAAGATTTCACATACAAATTTTGGTCCCCAGAGGTCTAAGTACCGATTACCCTATGAAGACCGACTATGAACCGACTCCAATCGGGACCAAAATTTATATGTGATATCCTCGACTTTAGTATTATTCATTTTGGGTATTAAATAAAAAAAAAAAATTAAATGAGGCATCTGGCCTTTGGCCCCTTTGCGACATGCCTTAAACGTCTCCAATCGGGACTAAAATTTATTTGTGATATCTGTGACCATGGTATTACCGATTGAGGGGGTGAGACTAAAAAATCTGAATTTCAATTTTAGGACCACCCTAATGTACATACATATGTACTAATGCATACAAACATGCGAGTACTTAAAGTAAGCTTCAAAGCGAACGCAGGGCAAAGAATATGGAGAAAAATGTTCCCTTAGTTGGTTGTAGTTACGTTGATGAAAATGGTGACACAAGCAAGCATACAGTGGGCGAGAAAAAATGGAATGGAAACATTATATGAATATGTATGGTAAATTTTAACTAATAAGTTGATTTTCTCATTGCAATATTTATGAAGTGACTTTAGCATTTTTTTTTTTAATTTACGAGATTGCAATATCCGGGTTACATGTGGATGTATGTACTTATGTAGAAGCAAGCATAAATGGATACTCTATATGATTACACAAATATGTCTGTGGTCATAAGCAATAACCGCCTAAGTCGAAGAAGCTGTAATGTTAATCTTATGGAGAAACCAAAATATGTTCGTCTATAACTTTTTAAATAGCCTAGCTGGCGAGATGGGGATTACACATGCACATCAAATAGTAGTTGGAGAATACGATAGCATATATAGCTCAATTCTTTCTTAAGTCGACTTAGGCGGTTATTGCTTATGGCCACAGATGTATAGAGAAATCTTATCTACCATGACCTCTGACGCGAAAAAAATGCAAGGGCTGAACGGGTCTTGCGTTATTCTTACTATTATTTTTAATTTTTCTCTTTGTCTTTTTTGTTTGAACGTAGGCAGGATTATGGCGGCTGTTATGTACATATATATGTATAAGAGCGCTTGGGGCACTTTGCCACTGTGACAATACTCATTACATCACATATGGGTATTTCCATACGTCACGTACGTAACAGTCGTACGTTTCAATGAGATACATGTTTTCTTTTTGCTTCTTTGGATGGTTGTGTAGCACATATTTAACTGCATGGTCCTTAAAAATACGCAATTGAAGAGAGTGACGTCATAAGAAATAGAAGTTAATTTTTTCTTTTCTTACAAAATCGCAAAATTGTGGATGCTTGTTTTCATGAAACTAGTTTAAGTATTATTTTGCAACTCCAAGTGTGAAACGTTACGTGACTTGACGTGACGTGACAAAAAATTTCCATCGTTATATTTTTGTTAATATTGCTTTTAAGTTGATTTTGAACGCAAAAAAAAACATGAATTTTATATCGAACATACTTTACTTTTTGACCTTAGTGACAATTTAGGCTAAATTTTTGGAAATCTATGACAACCCTCGCAAATTCACAAAATCTCCCCTAAAAACGATGTTTTTTTTTAAGCAAAACAAAATAATCGGAAGATACCAGACCTTTCATTTTTATTTTTTTTTTTGTTATTTAAAAATAATTTTAAAGACATGAACACACTTAGTAATCTCAACCGATAGTTTCAATTTGTTGTGTGTTTGTAGCCCGCTTTAGAGATAGATTTCGGGACCCACGGGACCCGTGGTACAGTTCTGAAAAATGTCGCGATGGGCCGGTTCGGGACTTAAAAATCGAATTTCGATATGGGCGGGATCGGGATTATATTTTTAGTCCCGTGCCCATCTCTATTACATACGCCAAATTCGAACAAAATCATATATGATGTAGAGAACAAAGGAGGCACATTAAGTGGACATAGTTGTGGTGGTTTTGCTAATTGTGACAATTCTCAAGTAAAAGTAAACAACGCTTCAGAAACTTTAAATGCACTGAAATTCACTAATACTTTAACAAGAGTTGCCGTTTTTTACTATTTTCTTTATTATCCACATATTTTTCAAAATTTAACACGTTTCCTATCGAAAAATTTAATACTAAGAAAATTGACTATTTTCATAGTTTCTTTCATCCTTCTCCCAAGGCTGTAGATGTCCTTTTCGTTTTTCCTTTCCTTCTCTGCGAAACGGCCTCAAACTCCAGGAGGAGATGCAATGATGCCCCTTTGGCGGAGTATTTGGCCTCTTAGCCTACAATGACCATGAAAACTACCTGTCATAATTCTTAGCCTCTCCTTGTGAAGGTTTACGACTGCGCCGTATCTCTTCAGATTCAATCCCGCTAGTAGATTTTTAGCTTCACGAAGACCCCTGATATTTCGCCAATGCAGTTCCTAGCGCTTCCTTTATCATGTTAGGACCTACTGCAAGGAAGGGCTCATGTCATTCTGCTGCTAAGTGATCGGCTACCTCAATACCGTCGATTCTTAAGTGCCCTGGTATCCATATCAATCTCTATTCCTTCTAGGACCAATGAGCATTTAGCCTTGAAAGATGAGAGAGCGAGAAGTGCCGTGTGACTATCCTTATAGATCCCTTCAAAGATTAAAGGTAATGGCATATATGTGTGTACTTCCACTCGAACAGAAGTTCTTAGTAATTGCGAGGCAATTAAATCGATTCGACTGGGTGCAGTACATACATATGTATTTGTAAATTCCCTTTCTACTCATAGTAATAAATCAATAGTATGAACTAAATATATAGTATTTGCTCAGAAAAAAAAGTTTTTATTATCTGCTCAAAAGCTTACTATCGCTCCCAATCATGTAGTTTAAGTTCAAATAAATATACATCTACATACATACATACATGCGTAAGTACATACATATGTAGTTAAAAGTTCAGCCACTCATATAGAAGTGCATTCAAGCGGTTAAACACTTTTAGTTCAAGTCTCCAAGAGCCTTTTACGTATTCCCGTAAGCTTCTGAATGCCATCACATAATCGAAGCAAATGCAAAAAGGAAGGAAATGCATCAAGTAAGTATACATAAATGTAGTAAACTTAAAATAGCCGCAAAGGCAAAACCACTACATAGAACACAGAACAGAAAACACACAGAAACAGCGAACGGAACTGAAGGCAAAAAAGTCAAACTATTCCTTTTCTTCTTTTAAAGTTTTTGTTTTGTTGCTCTTGTTGTTTGGACTGCAAAATAATTTAAATTTACTTGTATGCAATAGCATCAACAACACGCACCATGAAGAGCGACAGACAGCGACATAATAAAATTCAACATGAATGCGCATAAAACTTAATGGAATTAAAGTTAAAAGCATAAAACTCCTTACACGTACAGGCAGGCAAGCACCAATACATTGAATGGTATGCATTACCCAGTGGTAAAAGTAGCAATGCTTTGCTACCGGATTGCACGGTAAAAAATGGTTTTCGTATGGGACAGCTTTGCAAACTGTGCAATTCGTGCAAGGGCTTTGCAAGACTCATAGAATACCCCTACTGTATTTCTTATGTGTTTTATATTGTTAGATAATGTATCCAAAAGTCCCAAAAATTTCATATTAAATCACTTACATATGTACATTCCGCGATACTAGGAATGCCCCAATTTTCGTAGGACATCGCCGAGGCTAAACAAAAAAATGCATTTTCGCATGTGAAAACGCCTGTTTTACTAATTTTTTTTTTCGATTACCATACATTGCATTTTCCCACTGGGTAAATCAGCGCCTTTGGCAATGTGAGCGAGTGCTGAAAATGCGTTGGGCGTACGTTTATTACGGAATGATACGAAATATTTATGTATATATGCAGATGCAGATTGGAAGTGGGAGTATTAAGTGTAAAGTGTTTTGAACCGGAAATATTTTTAGTTCAGATGCAGTTTTCGCAGTGTTTTTTTTTTCTTTAGAAGCTGTGTGCAAAAGAAACAAAGTGTAAAGAACAGCTATGAATACGCAATGGGCTTCGCTTGCATAAAATAACTTTCAATTAATTGTGTAATAGTCTACAGGACATTGGTGATTTGGAGAAAAAAGGTCATACATATGTGTACGTTAGGGTAGTCCGTAAAAAAAGTTGTCCATGTATTTTATATAGGAAAAAAAATTTTTTGTAAATATGGAAAGAGAAAATAAATAAAAATAAAACAATTAAAAAGTAAATAAATAAAATGAAATAGAGTTTTTGTTTTAAACCTTTTTCTGGACCATCCTAATGTACATACTATGCCATGTGAAAATGAATTTAGTAGCTATTTTTTTTTTTTTAAGTAATTACACAATTTATTTTTTAATATCCCACCTTAGTCATTACAATTTTCGCCATTTAATGCCTAGTGAAATTCCAGCATTAGGCTTTCTTAACATTTTCATTAGATACCAATTTTGTAATATTTTAATTAAACACTGAAACTCACGACTCCGTACAGGCTTACTTAGTTTTAGCTACATATCCACTTTTTGTAAAATTTCTTCTAATCGCACCTGCGGCATACCTTTCTAATATCATCCAAATTGGGCCATATATACGGATTTTCTGAATAACTAGACTCTAGTGTTATCTAGCGGATACATTTTTGAAAAATCGGACTATAAATAGAAATATTATGAATATCCCGACTTTAGTGCCAGGTAACTAGAGGATCCAGTTTTCGTAAAAGTAATAGTTTTTTAAGTAGGGACCCACAAAATCTAATTCAAATCGGTTGGGTAGTATCGGAGATTATCGCAAAGACATGTGTACATACATACATATATCATTAATCATCCTTATATGTAGGCCAGTATATACATACATATTTAACTCAAAAATTTGTTGGTCTTTTACACAAATTATGACTATCCACTAGCATTTTTACATACATAAATATATTTATATGCTTATGTATGTATGTGTGTAGTATATGTATATATAAAAGTACATATGCGCAAGCCACTGAAAAGAGCTTATCTGACAGCTAAGTGCTTGAATGAGTGTCAAAGATTGACAATGGTTGTCGACTACATCCGTTGCCTATCAAAATGCAAAAACAGCGAAATTAAATGTGATTAATTAATGAGATAAATTGTTAAGCATGCGGGTTGGCACGCAATTTAATTAAGGCAAATAGCTTTATGACATGTCACACTTTTGAGTTTATATTTTTGTATGACATGTTTGCAATTTATGTATGTAATTATGTATATTGGACTGCATTACCAAAAAAAATAGTTTCGGTTTTCCACCAGGATTACAAAATGTATTATATTTGAAGACGTCCACCATAATATTTTGGAAAAATATTAAGATTTACGTGAGCTGGACCGATTCGAAAATACCTCCAAAAATGGAGTTTTTTATGAATAAAAATATTTTCTTATAGAACATTTTGAAAAACAATCCCCTCAGATGACAAAACAGCTTAAGCTTAAAAAATCTGCGTACAAATATTTAAAATCTTTTCAACGGAGACAGTGGAAATGTATATTAACATATTTTTATTTCTGTTCAAAAGGGTCGTTCGCGTCCCAATTTTTATTTTTATTTTAATTTTATTTTTTTTCAAATAAATCGGAATAGCTTTTCTCCAGTTATTCAAGTTTTCCTCATACCAATCTTCGAAAAGAGTTAAGAACAGGCATAAAAAATCTTATTATTCCGTAAAATTTTTTTTTAAATGTTTTTATGCAAGTTTTTTTAAATTAAACTATTTCGTCATCCGAGGGGATTTTTTTTCAAAAAATTCTTTAAGAAGCTATTTTTATTTTTATAATTGCATTGGAATCAAAGTACCCATTATTTTTTTTTTGTATGAGGAGTGATGCAGTCTAATGCATAGTATATATGTACATACCTATATTTTTATTTGTATATTATCTTATAACTATATGATATTAAACTTGTATGTATGTAGGCAAATGCCGAATCTTTTAAAAATATTTAATTTTTTCACTTTTCAGCGGTTGATGTAAACTTTTATGCAAACCATTTCAGTGCAATCGATCGGATTAAATGATAATAAACGCCACGCTGGGGCAGTGACTGTGAGAAAAATTGTGTTCAATGTATTTTAAGCTATGAAAAAAATACCATACTGTTTCTGTATAATACAAATATAAGAATTTAAATGTTTTTTTTTTACTAATTTCATTGAAGTCCTTGAACGCTAATTTGATATCATTATACTTTTCCAAAGACGTTTTCTAAGTCATTTTATAGTTATCCCCCTGGTCTGAAAATAAATATTTCGCAGTCATATTTCTGTTAAGTGTTTGTCTGAGCTGCTCCTCCAATTTGCGCTGTGAGTCGTGTGACACAAATGGAAAAACCTACAATGTTACGCTGCCTCCTTGTTAGAAAACAAAATTTTGTGTGGGCTCCACGGGCGACTGAAGTGAATTTTCTTCTTCCTATTTCGCGTACAGCTCACCCTATTATTATATGAGTATTTTTCTGCTAAATAAGGATCAATATTCATCTGAATCTGAATCTTAATCCTAATCGTTGTTTTAAATTTTAATTTCTCCAATCTGAATCTCAGTCTTAGTTTTAATCTTAATCTCAATCTTATTCTTAATCTTGACCTTAATCTTAGTCTTAGTATTAGCCTTAGTTTAAGCTTAAGTCTTAATCTTTATCGCGCACAACCACTCCTGATATCCTCTCTCCTCTTCAGTTACGTTTTTGCTTCATTTATGTTTGCATTTACACCCAACCGAGCGCAAAGAAGTAAGTGCTCACAAATCCACCGTGACGTCAAATGTTGGTCGGGAAATTCAGGCGCAAAATCAGATTCAAGCATTGACAGACATACCAGCAATTACTACGCAATGACTTTCAGCGCAACAACATTCTTCGTTCAGATGGCAATGGGGAAAACAAAAAGATTTAAGTGAGTTGGTCACCACTTCCTTGATGTAGTTTTACGGCGTCATCTTTTGCCGGCTAGTTCCCCGACTCATACATGTTGTAATCAAATAGCCTGCCTTCTTCTCCGAGGATTAATAGTACGTCATCGCTCTCTTAAAGGGAGCACTCCTGGTTATTGACACAATAAGACCTTTGTTATGGTTGGGTTCTCCAAACTTCGGGCGCTTGCCAGAAATGTGGAAGGATTCTCATACCATTAGGTAAAATAAGCAATATTATAAATACGTTGTGCCATTACATTTTGGTACAATTGTGCCCTAAACTGCCATTCTTGATAGGTACATTTCTCAGGCAGGGGTGGGCGAGGCCGAGGCCGAAAAGTGCCACATGTAAATTCTAAATGCTACAAAGAGCAAAAAAAATCAACAAAAACACAAATTTCAGTTTTAAACAAAATTATTGTTAGAAATGAAAAACATTAATTTTATTATTATTCTAATATACGTAGGATACATATTCAAGAAAATTCCAAAAATACTTTTGGCCAAATTTTTAAAATCTCGTTTTACGTCAGTTAAAGCCGTTCGTAACAGTTCTGTTAAATGTTGTTTAGTCAATAGGTACGTTCGTTTAAAATCTCCAGTACAAAATGTCAAAGAGAAAAATTTCGGCGGAATGTCATCCAAAATAGTACGCGAACAGAAAATTTGCAGAAACTTGCAAGTTAGGCGAACTGCTAATAAAATTTTTTTTTACATTCAAAAGTATAAAATTGAAAACGTAAGAAAACAAATTCCGAAGTCTTATCCTGACACAGTTCACTGACTAAACAAATAATTACTTACTTCTTACAAGTTAAATTAGTCGCATTTTACTATTTTAACTACCAAACCATCAAATTCTATTTAGTGATTTGCGTAAATTCCAACCAGCTGCTTTTTATCAGCTGTTGGCAAAAAATTTTCCACTCTCAATTTGCGTATTTGTATATAAAAAGAATAAAATAAAAAAAAAAATAACAACACAATGAAAAAGAATGTCCGGCAAAGAAATATGTATTTTAAAAAGTAAAAAGAGCCAAAACGTTCTAAGCAAAAAGAGAGTAAAAGGAGCCGCACTTTGCTAAGCAAAGGGCCACATTTGGCTCGAACAGCCGTTTTTGCCTACCGTTGTATTAGAGGTTTACGCCGACAAACGTTGCGGCGGCGGCGGCGTCAACCTCACATCGATTTACATCTTTTTGCTTAATTTTTATCTCGCTTCCGACACAAAATTCGTTTCGTACAAAATTACGCAAAAAAGCTACAAATCTCTTATTCGTTCGTAAGGGCAGTTTGCAGTTCTCAAAAAAAGCAAACACTTCATATAAAATGACGTAAAAGAAATGGCTAAGAAATTTTCTTCTGTCAAATTTCTTTAGAAATTTGCTACGGTTTTCTAAAGTTTTTTTTTGTGAAAAAAGAGTACAAGGCAATCCATGTTTGCAACAGAAATATATGTATGGCGATTCCATTATTTCTTGAGGGAAGAGTGGGAAAACAGTCTGTGAAGTATCAGATGCCAAAATTCCGTGTGCAACACACACGAAATAATGGCAATTTTTTTCTTCGCCGTTTTCTTAAGAGGTGCATACTGGCCATTAGGCATTCCAATGTCACGAATTTCGAAAGTTCGAAAATGCGATTCGGGTTGCAGCATACCATTTCTATGATTCGTGGCAAAATTCGAATTCCTACGAAAGTATTGCATAATAGGAGTGTATATGTCGACGGCAAGCATCAAGTATCCTCGTCAACATAACTGCATACGAACCTACATACATAAATACTTACATATGTGCATACATGCATACATATGTATGTACAAGCAAATGCGTAGGAGTCATTTGCAGATTGGACGTGTTTTATGTTTTTGACATGGTACTTTATGCAATGAGCTTACAGAATTGTGCGATAACTACCAGGTACAAATGTAGGTACATATATGTATATATGTACATGTGTATAAGTACATAAGCACATACTTCAGCATGTTTGATATTATAATTATGGCGCCAAAATTTAACAGGTTGACAATGGATGAGTCTGTAAACGAATCGGCTGCGATTAAATGCTCCACTGTTGACAGTTATGACGTTTATTTGTATGTATGTATGCGCTCGTTGGCACGCGCTTGTGTTTTTTTGCGGTTTTTCTCTTACACCGTTATTTTATTACACTCATTTGACTGATTACATACAGTTACACATATATTCTCAACCACCAGTGTTGCCATTTTGGTACTTTTGACGCTAGATTTAACTCCGAAAATTGGTGTTGACTAAAACTGATTTTTCTTTGGTGAGCGCAGGCTATTTCCAATACCTTCATGTTATTCTATTTCGATTAATACTTAGAAAAGTTCCGTTCGCAAGCAAATGGAAAATGGGAAAGTAAGCAGGGATGGAAAATAATCATTATTTTTTTTTTTTAATTTTAACCAAAAAAATCTACAAGTTGTAATCGTCGTAAAACAATTTTAACTTTTATACTCATGTATTTTTGTTCGTACGTTCCACTGTAATTTACAATGATTTTTATTTCTCGAGTTTAACCAATAAAGATTAAAAGTAAAAATTACTTTTTAAGTTCTAATTTTTCGCTCAAAAATAATGATTACTTTAAGATTTTTATTTTTTCGCTCAAGAATAATAATTACACTGGATCACAAATTTTACTTTGGTTTTTGTTCTCCAGACGCCACTATCCAATTTGTATGTAGAATCGCCCGCTGATTCAAAAAATCGAGTTAATTTTTTATTCAATGGATAGCCATGAATTCGTTATTTATATTAAAATGTCGGAAAATGTAAAAACAACTTTACGTCAATAAAAAAAATTTAGCTCTTTATTTTACCCACTAATAGTATTATTTAGGTCTTTTTAGCTTTTTTCGACCGTTTTAGCTCAAAACGATTTTTTTTTTCTGGCAACACTGTCTACAACAAACCCATTCCGAAAGCATCGCAGTTAATAAATTTTGATGAATGTCATATTGTTGAGGTCAGCATCAACATTGGGCCTGTCTGCCATGTGCGACCACAATAAACAGGTATGCGGATGTTGACACATACATAAGTATGCTAACATATGTATGTATATATATCTGCATATGTACATGCATACAATATATGTGCAATATGTATATTGTAGTAAGGTTGAAAGACCGCAACGATAATTCTTGTAAGTAACTTGAAGAGCAGTCAAAAGTGAAGTTAAATTTTTAATTGCAATTACATATTCATTAGAGAGGAAATTAAATCCAAATCAATGCAGGGCAATCATTTTTAAATCCTCTTCAGTTTAGAACAGTGCACAATGGGTCAAACAGCCGCTTTTTCTGTGCGAAAGTGAAATTTCTGATTTTCTGTTGCATCGAAAGAATTTGAGTAGTTTATTACGTGTAAAGGAAAATGTTTGTATGTATATGTGAATGAAAAACACAAAAGTATTAATAGCAGTTATGTGCTGAACCACTGCAGAGAGATCAATATTTTCAAACTGGAGCACCAAAGGATAGTGATGTGGATCCTCCTACTCTTTTTCCCCATATCGAAAAGGTGCATCTAAAATGTACAAGCTATCTCGAGATATGAAATAGGTCAGTGCAGCATTAAAAACCCGGCAAAGCTATAAATAGCCACCAAACTAAGAATTAGAAAATACATTAAATTTGATGAATATTCACTAACTTCTACTAATAATTGGAACACATACCCATCTTCAGTGAAGAACAATGACCGACCTTGTATAGTAGTTTGTTTACTCAAATACTTACTTATTGCATTACAGGAACCAAAATTTAGAAATAGACTAGCGCTTAACAAATTGCCCGGTTGATTTTTTGCCGATAGCAAAACAATAAGCAAATGGGAGCAGTTCAATGGCCATGACTCGAAAATAGCAATAGCTAAAATTACTCGCTTGGAAATAAATATAATATCCTCACCAAATATAATGAAACCGCCGATATACATACACACACCCACATGCATACGCCAACTCGTTGTGTGAAACATGACTTGTGGTAAAGTATTTTGTGGTCTATCCTTGACAGTGAGGCATTCTAATCTAAATAATGTGTTAAAATGCACACAGCACTTTGGTTAACGACCTAAAGAGGTCGTGCGCTCTACACACATTTATAGTACATTCACATAAACAAAGAAAATGAGTGTAAGGTTATAGTACAAATGAACACATGCTTACGTTTTACTACTTTACGTACACAAACATTGTATACGAGTAAATACATAAGTGTTAATGAGCCTTTAGCGAGTGAAATTCGAATTTTCTCTCTCCTAAAACCATAAAAAAGGATAATAAATTGGAGTTTTAAAAATTAAGAAATTAATATGTATATAAAGCCTACTCTGATCCCCCGCTTTACAGACTACGCCAGTATAGAACTAATATACATACATAACTATCACTAACTTGTGGTACAGGGTGTTAATAAAAAAAGCAAAATATAAAATGCTTACTAAGTGCTTGGGTCCGGCCTCTTTCCTGCTTGTAGATTTCGTCGTGATTTTGTGCTACAAATAGGGTGGGCGAACCCCAGGAATTTTTTCAGAAAAAAATAGAAGGAGTTGACGTAGGGCTTAAATTATTAATTATAGGTAACTTTAATGGACATACATATATCAAAAAAATACGAAAAATGAGCGCGATGGGATTATTTTAATTTATTAGTTTCCTGCCTGTTAAAATTTTAAATCAGCAATTGCCTGCTTAGAGGGCACCTCTGTTAGAAAAAAAGTTACGCTTCAATAATTTCATGAGCTGGGAATCATACGTGTGTACTGCCGAGTCTTATCACGCACCGCTTACCTCTCGGCTATGGGTAACAATTTTGTGACTCAGAACTTGACCTACACCTACAAGTTCTTTAATTCACTTATCATTTACGCTTTCTGTTAAATCTGTCTAATAAGATAAGCTGTAATTTAATCAACTCATTCGCTTTGTTTGATTCCTCTACTTACCTAAATATACTTACACNGCCAAAAATGGAAGAACTGAACTTGGTTGACATGTGGTTTCAACAAGATGGCGCTACATGCCACACAGCTCGCGATTCTATGGCCATTTTGAGGGAAAACTTCGGAGAACAATTCATCTCAAGAAATGGACCGGTAAGTTGGCCACCAAGATCATGCGATTTGACGCCTTTAGACTATTTTTTGTGGGGCTACGTCAAGTCTAAAGTCTACAGAAATAAGCCAGCAACTATTCCAGCTTTGGAAGACAACATTTCCGAAGAAATTCGGGCTATTCCGGCCGAAATGCTCGAAAAAGTTGCCCAAAATTGGACTTTCCGAATGGACCACCTAAGACGCAGCCGCGGTCAACATTTAAATGAAATTATCTTCAAAAAGTAAATGTCATGGACCAATCTAACGTTTCAAATAAAGAACCGATGAGATTTTGCAAATTTTATGCGTTTTTTTTAAAAAAAAAGTTATCAAGCTCTTAAAAAATCACCCGTTACATTGCTTAATACTTATTATTGCAGTTGTAAATTTTCAAGTTCGCAGCCGTGGTAATCCCTTGAAGACATAAATGCCTATTTGCCTACAGCTCTCACACCCACACACTGGCATTGCCACTGGGGTTGATTGTGTTTTTATCAGCCTGCATTCAATTCAATATCTTCGCATATATTTAGTCAGCTTGTAATGCAATGCATACGAAATCAAATAAATATATGTACGTAAGTATGCAAACGTATTGTAAATGCAGAAAGCCTTACATACATATGTATGTGCCGTGTACTCGTACATAATGTAAATATGTAACTATCAATGGCAAGGTCAGAAGCATTTAACCTTAGCATAGCACTGAAGTGATAAACTCTCTGATGAAGGTGGCAAATTAAGCTGCAATACAGATTTTATTCTTGGTTTTGGGTATACATACTTATTTTTTAAATTATATAACTGCATGCTTTACGAGAAGCCGATAATTTTCGAGAGGTCTTTTGGCAATTAAAGCTTTACATTAATCACATTGTCATAAAATGTCTCGAGGATTTGCCTACTTTTGAGGATTTATTAGAGAAGTCGAAGGTATCTTGGGCATTCAATGTTAGCGGCTCACTTTGGGTACACAAAAGCTGGTTCAGGTCGCAGTGTCATTTGTTCAGCTAAATCCCGATTATGTAACTAATTTTAGTATTACTACGATACAAGGCAGATTTTTGAATGTCATAGAGCGGATCTCGCGAATTTCATTTTATTGCCATGGATCTCGAGTTGAAGAATCTTTCCATCGCACTAAATGCTCCCAAACGCACATTACTTTTCAATTTTCTTTGTTCCTTGTGTTAACCAGACATTGAGTAACCGGCCCTTAGGCTGCCTAACGTCAGCAGTAAACTATTACGTATGTATTAAGATTTCAAATGGGGACGCTCATACGAAAGTACTGTATTCCTTATTTCAATCTACAGACTTTCCGAGTTTCGTTTGCAAAGACTTATCTACATATACGTATGTTGAACCGATAGAAGAGCAACAATAATGGCAATAAATTTCACTCAATGGCTGAATGTGCATAGCATCCGCGTAATCTGTGAAAACGAAAGCGATTGCAGTTAATTCTTTATGTTGCATTCGAGGCAGTCAGCTCGAAAAGCAGACTAAAGGTTCAGTTAGTCTAGACTTAATTTACGTAATGTAACCTTATACATTGGCCAAAGCAATATATTTTTGTTCAAGAACTTTTTGGTACGGCTTATTAGGTGGCCAAGTGACAATCAGCTGAAAAGGAAAATACAAAAACAAAATATTATCGCTTCCGGCTAAGTTAACGTGTTGAGTAATCATTGACGATTTTTTACGCGAGTTAAGTTTACACTGATTTGACTATAAAATCCTGATTACGGCAACTTAACTTAACTTAACGGAACTTAGAACGTAGCAAATCAAAATGAAAAAGATTTCGTCGTGGCATTAACTTAGGTTAAGTTTCGGCTGTTCAATTATAAGCAACATCCATTAAAGAGTTTTTTTAAGTGAGAGCCTTTAAGTTACGTTAAGTTGCTATAATCTGACCATAACTCTTAATAAATATGTACAATGGAAATAACTTCCACAACAGTAAACAAATATTTTGATTTGGGTTAGATGAGAACTTTCGAAGCATTTCATCGGCGATTTCTTTAATCTTTCTTATTCAGTTATACACAAAGCCAAAACACTTTTCATTGCTTAAATTTAACAGAAGCTACTAGTAGCTTTAAGGATTCATTGCGCTCACAAATGGAGCATTTAAAAAAATTTAATTCCTTTTTAGTATTTTTTTAGAGATTTGCCGGCCCACGCCACCAACTCCTGGAAAATGTCTTTCGCAGACCATAGATATGTCAGCATCAGAGGGTACTTACGCTCAACAATGTCAGTGCCATTAGGCTTAGCAAACGAGCGCATCATCATCGAGCGGCCACTGCGTCAATGCGAACAACGTCAGTCAGCTTCTTCATTTACATCAATGTCAGCCTCATTTAAGCACATCGCTTTGAGTGGAGCAAAAGCACTTTTGCTGTAGAGTTACTGCGGCGCAACTGAAAACATTTTTGTTCTCATTTCATCATTTCGTCGTTGCGCTTAAATTGTTGACCTACAGAAGTAGTGTTTGCACTGCCATTACCAGTATCGACAGCTGTACGCGTGGTGCTTGGACTTGCCGATTATTTGCTGGTTAAATCCAACTCACTGCAGATATTTAAGGTTCAAGTGGAATTCCATGCTATCATTTTCGGGGCTTAAAGGTCAGTGATACTTTGGCAGTTTAAAAATATTTATTTCAAGATGACGGGCGTGTATTTAATTTTTGTTTTGCTTTCAATACTAACTATTTGTTATTCTAACTAATTGATGTGATTAGCCGCACACCAGTTGATAATGGCTAATATTGACATTGATTTTAAATTTAACAGCCACTTTCGCCATAGAGTCTAATCTCTTTTAGAGTCGCATATTTGTCCGGAAAAATTGATATCAGGCGGCTACTCTGTAATGCGATACGAATGAGCAATGTATCCCATTGCATTTCTCTTTTGTATCGCATCGCGCTGCTGAGATTGATTCATTTTTATCTTTGAGTATTTGTTAACATTTTTAGTTAATAGGAGAGACTAAATTTTTTATGAAGTATTTTTCACTGATTATATTTTCTCAGCAACAAATACAAAACCACGATCTAGAAACCTCTTGTCATTTTATAGGGTGCAAAAACATGGAAAATGTCGAAGAGATATGAGAAGGCCTTGAGTGGCTTTTAAGAGAACTATTCAATGCAATGTTTCCGTGTAATATGTATATCGGCTCCAAAAAGCAGGTTTTTTTTGTTCCACCCGTGATAGAAGAAATAACTCAGATTTGTTCCCATATAAAAGTAAGTTGGCATTTTTTTCGTATTCGGGTAATAACTCATTAAATAGTGAATTAGGCGTAGCTTTATTAAAATGTAGAATTCTTGAATAGTCTTATAGTACTTAAATTAAAAAAAGGAAGTACATTTTTACTGTTCAAATGTCTCACCCGTGGCGGTGGAAAATCCCATATATTACTTTTTCATTTTGTGTACTTTTAGACCCCCAAAATTATTCAACACGGATCCTCCTGGTGGGTGCAAAAGAAGACGAAGGATGGAAAGACAAGATGTAGAAGGTCTTGGCTTCCCTTTCCATTTTCGGTCAGCAGCGAAAAGATACCTTCGGTAGGCTTTACAATGCCATACATATTCGTAATTTTTAGAACCTGCCAGTTTTTATGAAAGCCGCGCTCATTTCGAAAATCGGGTTCGTTGACATATGGAATAGTAGTTAGCTGACGGAGTCGCAAATATAATATTAGGAAAATTTCTGGGCCACAACAAAAAAACATGTAAGTTCATTGCTTGATAATTTTGTGGATTCCGTCGAGACTTCTACGCAATCAAAAATTATCTTCATGCATACATACATACATACATACATAAATATTTATTCTAATGTGTGTGTGAATAATTTTGAAATCAATATGGTAGGGGTGTATGACAATATTCCGAATATCAAGTAGGCCGTGCATATATTTTTATATATGCACATATTTATGTACTTTTATTTATATACACAATTGTATGCAAGTGTGTGCGTATTTAACCAATATTATTCATATAATCACCAAAACTGCGCAGAGTACCACAAGACAATTTGTGACGCATTTTCTTCAATAATACAACAACAACTGTCTATACAAATATGTCTATATACACAAGCACATTCTAATTTACGTTTGAATATCCAAATGAGTTCACAAAGAAAAGCCCACATATGCAAACGTATATATATATATACATTAGGGTGGTCCTTAAAAAAATCAAATGAACGATTTTTTCAATCCCACCCCCTCATTCGGTAATACCAGGGTCACAGATATCACATATAAATCTTGGTCCCGATTGTAGACGGTTAAGGCGTGTCGCACAGGAGGCAAAGTTCAGATTTCTCTATGGAGACTCAAAAAATTAAAAATTATTTTTTCTATCTAATACCCAAAATCGGTACTACCATAGTCGAAAATATCAAATATAAATTTTGGTCCCGATTGGAGTCGGCTAAAACGTCTCCATAGAGGAATCTAAGCTTTGCCCCCTGTGCGACACGCCTTAACCGTCTCCGATCGAGACCAAAACTTATATGTGATATCTGTGACCATGATATTACCGCATGAGCGGGTGAGACTTAGAACATCATTAATTTGATTTTTAAGGACCGCCCTAATGTATATATATATATACATAGGTTTGCATATGTAGGATTTTCTTTGTCAACTCATTTGGATTTGGAAAAACAAATGTATCCTTGGAAAACCACAGCACACGCAACCAAGAATAATACAGCAATTTGGACAGACAATGACCACTTGGAGAGTAAGGCCACGAATCACTGGAGTTGAAATAATTTCACTATTATCCAGTAATAGACTAAGGAATACACGCGTAGTCATACAAGTTTGTACGTATGAATGTGTCTTTAATATATTTGTGTTTAAGTTTACGGAGTGCGAGTTAAGTAAAGAAATTTATTGACCTCCGAAAACAGTTGAGTTCTAATGAACAGGACAATTTGTGAAATTGCACGTTATTTGAATTTGTTGAATATGCATTTGTTCGATAAGTTAGTATTTAAATAAAATTTGAAATTAGATAGAATATTTTGTGCAACCGGCAGCCCAACTAATCTTCTCCGTAAAGGAAAGGCAATGGTGGTTCAGAGATTCGATCTGTCGCCTTCTTGTATGTGTCGTTACAGAAAAATTTGTTTGGATGTATCTTATTTAGCAAGTTCGTGATCATCGGCGTTTTTCATGGCTTTCGTCTAACAAGAAAATTTCGGCACAGTTGAGTTCTAGTTAAGTTACTCTACGAATTTCGCTGAGTTTGGAAAATATGTATTGAATACCAAACAAGCATTTGGACCCTCACTGTATTGTGGCTCACAAGCGAATATCAACTTTGTTATTACCATAGAAAGAGGAACAGCCTACTTGTTTCTCTAAAATGCCAAATAACTTGCCAGAAAGTAATACATTTTTAATAAGTTAAAAATTAGGCTGTTAACTTGCTAAGCAACTTGCTCAACCATTGCAAAACATAAATTACATATACATATACAAATAGCTTACGAATAGCGGCAAACAGCTGACGGTTTTTGATTTCAAAACAAAAGAATTTTTTTTTTTTCAATTCTGCTCCGTTGTGTGATATCCTTTACTCTTTATGAACATTCTAATATAAAATATTAAAACGAGTGCGGATTTTCCAAGTAACTCGACTCCTGCGCCACCTATCGGGCAAACAATTTTTGGAATTATTACTTTTCATATAAGTAGTATTCAAAAATTTCGACACCTGCGCCACCTGTCGGATTAATTCAACCTTCATATTTAATTGTCATCGGGTTCTGAGCTGGGTTTGACGTTCCAAGTCTCTAGCTCATCGGAAATTTTTGAATCGATTGGAATCGAAATAAAAATAGTCAATACAGGAAGGAATCGTCAAGAGATAAATCGATCTCCCCTTTTGTCAAATAACGTATTTTACTTTATTTTTATAAAGAAACATAACACAGCGATCTGACCAAACTTGTATTAAACATAAGTAATTTTTAAAATGTACATACATACATTGTTCACAACGGTTTCAATATCTAGAGATATTTGAAAAAAAAAAAGTGATATAGAGTTTTTCTGTACTAAGGCAATAGCATATGATCATTCAACTGCAAATCTTTGGTCGATGGGCTCGATTAATCGATCTTCGATTTAATCGTTTTAAAAAGGACATCTCTACCGCATACACAGACATACTATTTATGTACATACATACATTTGTAGGCATATACAGTAGCAGGTAGTGGAAGTAAATAATCCATACTACCAATGCTGACACAAAATATGCCTGTCATTCAACTATGAACGTCAAGTAATATCAGTAGAAAATAAAAGCTAATTTTGATACCTGGCGAAGAAAATTGCAACAGATTGCTATTTCCCTCGCAGTAACATCATTTTAATGTTTCCCACACTTCAGCTTCTTTATTGCCACTAAAGCGTGTTACGATACAATGCTGTGTAAGTGCTTTGCTAGTCCTTAGATTAAACGTTGTTTGGTTCGCTTTGTCAACACGTTTCCTTGTCGTTTATGAGACATAGGAATATGAATTAGTTTCTTAATGTAATGTACATACATACATACATATGTATGTGCATAGTTGTATGCTCTGTAAGCCATACGAGTTTACACTTACTTTGATAGCATCATATTTCCATTTTAAAACAACAGTAACATAGCCACGATGCATATAAAAGTGAGGACCAAGGATTTTAATAAAAAGTACGCCTTTCGCCAAAATTTAATTTAATTTAGTTTTACTCCATTCTGGACTCAACAGCAGCTATACGCTTATACGAGTAAGCATTTATTGGCTACCCAAAAATTATTTACTCTAGAACCTTTCAGGGCAAGCAAAAAGAAAACGATAATAAAATTCGATAGCGAGAAGGTACTACTAATCCCAACATTAAAAAGTGCTCAGGTTTGTTGCGAGAATATAATAAATATCTTCGTTTAAAGTGCAAAACCGCGTGTCAACAAAATGCAAAACCGCGTATGTGAGGTTTTTTATAAACCGACCGCATTTGTGGCTAGTAACTATATCTCAGGACGAATGGATAAGTATTAAGCCAAGAGCTTGTGTGAGCAAATCCAATTTTTGGCAGCAAATGTCAGTTACGCGATTTTGCAGAATGACATCGCTTGGCGTATGTATGTATGTATGTACCTACTTCCCTGGGCTAACGTGGCGTATGAGTAACAGTAGTACAACTTTACCTGTACCAAAGTTTTGATTTCCCCTTGTTGAGAGAGCACCCACTTAGTATTTCCAACTTTCAAATGGTATGAGCTTTATGTGCTTATTGCCGCTAGTACCACCAACTGCTTCAAAAAGCCAATATCATAGTTAAGTCATTTGTTTAAAATTCATTCATATTCATATCAAAGATGTGTTGCAGAAATGAAACGCTAAACGACATCGAAAAAGTCAACTTATGAAGACAAAATTTATATGCGCGTGATTCAAATGATATTTTAAGAATTACAAATACACGCACACATGTTTAGTGGAGGAATGGGGCACAACTCAAAATTTTAATTGCCCATAACAAAATAGTAATGTTGTTTTCTTGCAGAAAAACTTCAGACGAAATGTGACTTAGTTTATCGATGAAAAAATCTAGAAACTAAGTATCAAACCATACAACAGGGGGTGCCAATTTTAGCTCTGAATTGTAATTGTTACTTTTGAAATGTTTTTCTGATCCACTTGGAGTTGGGTTTGATTTTGTGACAGGACATATTTATGTCATGGTGAACGCGAAATTTTCGTCCTTAAGCTGACATTGTAAACTCTCCCTCAAATTACTCAAACCTAATTTAACTTAAAAGCCCGGAAAACAATTTCTGGATATTACAGAATTTAGATATAAGTCAATTCTACGGCAAACAGGGCATATTCACTCGTAATCATACCTACTCTCAGCAAGTATTTACATGCATATATGTACATGTGTATGTATTTTCAAATGTTTGAAATTTTGTCAGCAGTGATATGTAAAACCGTGTGAATTTCAGGTAAATAACCGCATTACGCCATCTTCAGATGCGCGTTGTGCTCTTTGTCAAGTCGTTAAGTAGTTCAACTCTTAACGATGACTGGCAAAAGTCACTTTGTAACAACAGTAATTTCACTGTATGTAACTGTTTATTGTGCCACAAATACACAGCTGGTAAAAAGTTATGCTATCTATTAGCATGTAAAATGTCTGCTCGATTTGCAAGTTCATGCACTCACCTTCTTTATTGGTTTAGTCAAAGACAGGTCGTTTCAATGTAAAACATGGCAAACACGTGTCAACCTTGCGCTGTGAAATTTTGAATACACAATGTGGAAAAATTTATATATGCAATATATTTTGGATGCCTTTTTATATGTAAATAACATGTATGTACATTTTAATAAATAACCAAGGTCGAAATTCTCTCAAAAAAGGAGGTTATCAATTAGTCGGTTTTTTTTATACCCGAGCGCACTTGTGCACAAACGAACGAAATTTGGAATGTAGATTGCCCTTTACCCAAGGTAGGTTGATATTGAAAATGGGCGAAATCGGACCGTAACCACGCCCCCTTCCCATATAACGGCAGTTTTCAGAAATACGAAAACTGCGATATTTTAGTAACTACTGAAGCTTATTCACTGAAATATATTTATAATGATTTTAAGATGTAAAATGAAAATATTAAAAATTTTTGAAAAATGGGCGTAGCCACGCCCACTTATGGTTCTCCCAAACTTGGCAAAGTTGATAGCTTTGGTACAACATACCAACCGGCTGAAAAAATTCAAAATCGGAGAATTACCACGCCCACATCCCATATAGCGGTAATTTAGGGAAATACGAAATTTAGAGAAATACGAGGGAGAACTCTCACACTACAAGGACCTATTGGACGAAAATGATATTCTTCATGACAACACGATCAAGCACTTTAAAAATATAAAACCATCTATCCTTATAGAGAAATATAAAAGATTAATCAAATACTTACACCTAAATGACCAAATGCCTTCGCTTTTCTCGTTTCTTCATTTCTTTTAGATTTGTCTCTCTAATTTGATTCGAATTATAATGTAAAATGAAATGGTAGAAATAATAAATATTCTGTTTAGAAAGAGTTCAAAACCCGGACCTTTAGGAAAAACGGAGGATACATTCGGATTTGGGAGATAATATTACATAAAGATTAACTAAAATTATTTCTGAACTGATTTTCAATTCACGTTCCAATGATATGGATGGTTGTAGGCGTTTTGAAATGGTAAACTGGAAAGTTTGTACACTACTTTTAAGTAAATTAGATTAGTTATTTATGGGTCGCTTCTAAACTCTTCTAATATTTGTAACTCTTCCTCTAAGATTTTGATTTGTATTTCTTGGTTATATGAATATTTCCAAATAAGTGCCACGCCAATTTACATAGGGCGCATTCCAAAACGCCAAAATACAAAGCATCAGTCTCTTTTGTTTCTGAACCACACTCACTTTTGGCATTACATTGCTTAGGTATAGAAATGGAAGAGAGAGAGAGAGAGAGAGTACAAAGCAGAACCAGTTTCAAATCGAAAAATTGCATCAGCCCCTTATAAAATAAAAAGGTTTCTTCCAGAAAAACTTCAAAGGGACTAGAACACGTAAGACAAGGAGACCTGAATATAAGTCATTTCAAAATTTCTGCCCTAACTTGAACTTTTGGTGCAATTTTCAGTTAAATTTTTTTTATGTTATGTGTGATTAAATAGATATGCTAAATTATATACTTCGTAATGAATTGCCGTGTTGTCGTGTGTCAATTTTGGTTTGCCGGAAAAACCAACCAACACAAACAAGAAAAATTAAATCTTCACACAGCCAAAGCTGCTTTTGTTTTTATATTAGAAATTTTTGGAAAGGAAACTGGTTACTCTTTTAAGTATCATTACACGATTTATGATTGCATGTCAAAAATTATATTCGAAATAGACGATGGATCTTATTTGCCATTTATTTAAATAGTTAGGAATTATATTGCATACATACATACGTACATGCATACTTCACTGCTTTCAATTAAGCGGCACCATGAAAACGAAAATAAATTATGTTAATGCAGATTTATTAATTTTTTTCATTAAAAAGTTGCATGAAAAATTGTAGTGCTTGCTGACTTTAAATAATATTTATCAATTTATTTTCTAATATTTTGCCTTAAAATAATACAACTGTAAACATATTAAAAAATTAGAGCGATTGGTATTCGCATAAATCTTTACAAACTACCAAATCGAAGCAAAGTCGCATTTGTCAAATGCATTTTCTTGAGTAAACAGAATTAGTTCTGCAGCAATATGCTCCAAGTACTACTGTTATTCTTAAGTTAGTCTACGAAAGTAAACAAATGCAGTGGTTGCAATAATAAAAACTATGTGTAAACAAATCATTGGATACGGCAGCTTAACTTTTATTATCTGAATTTGACAACCACTTGATGATATTTTGCGTTAGTCAATATAATATGTAGTAAAAAAAACATTATTATCTCAGCGTAAAATGATTAAATGAATAAATATCGTCAGAGCGGATAAACATTCCAGTTGCAGCAGTTGTAGTACTTACATATGCATTACCCGGCATTTTGTGTTAGCAGCCGTAGTTGGCGTATTTCGAAACCTAGCAACTCAACTGATGCATTCTTGGCTTTTAAAACTTTTTATCTTCGCAACTTTTTTGTCTTTACAGTAACCACTTAATTGCAACAAACTTTTACCAACCTGTCACTTCCCTAATTGCAATCTTCACAGCCATTATACGAACAGGTTTGTCTTATCAATGCAGTTGGTTAAACTTTTTACATACGTAAACCATTTATGCATCTAAGTGGAAAATTAAAATTTTAACAACTATGCAGTTCTAGATCTCGTAAAGGGTATATGTATTTCGTCGGACAGTGGCTTGGCGGTTGAGCAAGGCATTCATATTTTTGTGATTATTATTTGATGTGTAATCTTCATCATGTCAATAAAGAGCGAAACACAGGAAGAGTAAATATGACAAATTAGAAACAACTCAGCCACGATATGCAAACCAAAAAAAGAACTAAGATCGATATAGCTTTCATTTTTTATTTTGTGTTGTAAGATAAAAACAAAAAACTTTTAAATTAAATATGTGCATTGTATTTACTTTCATTTTCACTTATAGTAGAACACGCTTGACATAAGGACACTTGCACTCACATATTGCATGCAATACGCTGATGACTTCACAAGGACGAATATCGCAAAATGTCATATGGCAGAGAAAACTAATTTGATCAAATAAAAAAGTTCAAGCAGATAAATTGTAAAAGTTTTCAATAAACAAAATTACTCTGTCGATTGCAACGAACTGACTAGCTGGGGTTACAGTGTAATGCCATAGTGAATACTGGAATGGCAGCTCGGCACATTATTATTTTATTTCTTCTATTTACTGCTGCAGTTTATTCACTTTTTTTTTTGAGGACATTTTACAAATAAATATAAACGTTGAATACGATGAGCGCTGACGAGACTGGCTGACTGTTCGTTGGATGAAGGATTATGTGGTGGTCGCAGAGGCATTCTATTGATTTTATGCTATTTTAGACCATGAATAAAATTTATGATTTTAACAAAAGTAACAATAAAAATTTTTTATAAAAAATCAAGCTAAAAGTGCCCATACAATTTTTATTAAATAAGTACTTAATCGCTTTAAATCAATTTGGTTTTTCTATCGAAAAACTGAACTCCACTAAAAGTCAAAAGTTGTAAGCGAGAAAAGCAAAAGCGGTAAATTCATTAACGATGTCACACATTACATTCTCCTAGCTACAAGGATACTTACGCACACATATACACCAACAAATGTGCATGTATACACAAATATTTATGTAGCTCCCCTTTACATTCGCTGCATTTGTGTTATTTTCTTTGTTTCGCTCAACAATTACTCAATTTAACAACTGAACAAATGTGTAGGCAACACACACTCAAAAACTTTTCTTGCAAAAAAAAACATACAAGTAATAGCAATAAAACGCTTAAAGTGAGTAGAAAATATATATTGTGGCATTGCAGAGGTTGAAAATAGCGTCAAAAAGAAAAAACCATGTAAAAGTCACTCAGAGTAGTAAAATGACAAAGAACCACTTAAGCACCCCCCAAATAAATAAAACAAGCAATACTTACAAAAACAAAAAAAAACAAGTAAGAAAGTCTAAGTTCGGGCAGAGCCGAACATTAAATACCCGGCGCACGTATTAAATATATGTTTTTCGCCTTACCGAAAGCTACGGCTACATGGTAAGCCGGGGCGTATCAATTTTGAGTAAATTAGAGTCCTTAAATTTCGATTTTGAAGTTTCAAGCAGTTCTGAAATTTACCGTTATATGAGAAGCGGCCGTTATTTTAGTCCGATTTCAATAATTTTCAACGGTTTGCTTATATGTGGCAAGCACAATAACCACACCGAGTTTGGTACAAATTGGTAGAACGGTTACTGAGATACATATATGTGATCATAAGTGGGCGGTGCCA